>NC_057802.1:308630270-308888454 GCF_018294505.1 Triticum aestivum
AAGGTCATCGGCGTCTGGAGGCCGAACATAGGTACCTTGGAAGTTGTCTCTAAAGGCTTCTTCCAAATCTTCCCAGCTACCAATAGAGTTTTCTGGGAGGCTGTTTAACCAGTGTCGTGCTGGTCCCTTGAGTTTTAGGGGGAGGTACTTGATGGCATGGAGATCGGTACCGCGAGCCATGTGGATGTGGAGAAGAATATCTTCGATCCATACTGCGGGATATGTTGTTCCATCGTATGATTCAATGTTCACGGGTTTAAACCCTTCTGGGAACTAGTGCTCCATTACCTCATCGGTGAAGCATAAGGGGTGTGCGGCACCTCTGTGTCGGGCGACGTCACGACGAAGTTCGAGTGAAGTCCGTATGCGGTTTTCGGCCCAGGTGAGGTTGTGCCTGTCGCGCCAAGCCTGATGGCCGTCTTCTCGCGTTGGGGCACGCCCCCTTGATCAATAGATTGATTTGGATTGGCCTGCTCTATTGTCCAGGTCCTGTCATGGGTCGTAGGTGTATCCTGGAGCCGATGTCTCTCTGCCTCTACGGCGAGGTGGTGTGGGTTGGTTTTCGGCATAGGTAGCTGCTTTATCTTACCCACGTGGTGGCTGGTCTGGTTCATCAGCACGGTCATGTCTTGACGGTATGGGCTCGAGGGCCTCGTCGTCAAATTGTGGTAGTAGCCGACGCTTCGGATAACTCTTTGCTGGGCGTTGAAGGCCATACTCTTCAGCGGCTAGGACCAGGGTCCATCTGTCGTTGAGTGTATCCTGTTCGGCTTGGAGCTGTTGCTGCTTCTTTTTAGGCTTCTCACAGTGGCGATTAGCTGGCGCTTGAAGCGCTCCTGCTCGAGTGGTTCCTCTGGCACGATGAAGTCTTCGTCGCCGAGGCTCACATCATCCTCGGAGACCGGTAGATAGTTACTATCCTCCGAGTCCTCGTTCCCGACCGGATCGTCAGGGTTAACTTGCCCTTCCTCCTAATCATCCTGTTCGGATGTTGGCTCAACGGGGTCTTCGGCTTTCCCCGAAGTGTTATTGTCTCCGGTGTTGGTATTGTTGTCTTTTTCGCGACGCGATTTTGAGCGGCGCCACTGACGTCGAGGCTTTGGAGGTGCCTCAGCAGGCTTATCCTCAACCGGATCCTTCCTGCCGTCGTCGTCATCCTCTTTGGGTGTGTCCACCATATACACGTCATATGTGGAGGTGGCCGTCCAATGGCCGGTAAACGGCGGGTCTTGGCCTTGTTCATCTCCGGCATCATCGTTCATGCCGTCGATGTCTTCGGAGACGTAGTCCAGTATGTCGGTTAAATCTTTGACCGTGGCTATGAAGTGGGTGGTGGGTGGGACGTAAAATTCCCCGCTTTCAGCCCTTAGTCCGGGTTGGGCATAATTCGGAGGTGATTCCTCTGCGATGGCGAGGGCTCGCATTAAGTCCAGCGCCTCGTTTAGGAGCGAGGTTTGGACGGGGAAGCGAGGGTCCGTGGAGCTGGGCAGGGCAAAAGCCTCCTGGCCATGCTTACTTGACGTGGACCTCGAGAGTTCGAAGGAGTCCGGGGGCGAGTCCGGCTTGCCAATGACAGGGGGAGCCCAGTTTGACTCCGGGCTGGCCGGTGACGCTGTTCCCTCCAGATCCCTAGTAGCGAGCTTCATAATTGTTGAGAGTCCGGTGGGCTCCAAACTCCCATCTTCGGACTCGGCAGTTTGCTCCAGATCTAAGACCAGAGCGAAGGTCGAGGCCGCGAAGCCTTCGAAGATCAAGTCTCCTCGAGTATCAACGCCATAATTCAGATTTCCAAAACTAATCTGATGAACGGAGACGTAGCTGTCGATCTGTTCAAGGTGGCCAATCGAGTTGGCACGTAGCGTGAAGCCGCCGAACATGAAAATTTGACCGGGGAGAAAAGTCGCCCACGAAACAACATCATTGTAGATGATCGAACGAGCCATCGAATCTCCTGTCGACGGCACAGTGGAACTCTCAATGAAAGCACCAATGTCGGTGTCAAAACCGGCCGATCTCGGGTAGGGGGTCCCGAACTGTGCATTTGAGGATCAAAGGTAACAGGAGACAAAGGGGACACAATGTTTTACCCAGGTTTGGGCCCTCTTGATGGAGGTAATACCCTACTTCCTGCTTGATTGACTTTGATGAGTATAAGGGTTACAAGAGTTGATCTACCTCGAGATCATAATGGCTAAACCCTAGATGTCTAGCCTATATGATTTGTGATGGCCTCTACGAACTAAACCCTCCAGTTTATATAGACACCGGAGGGGCCTAGGGTTGTACAGAGTCGGTTTACAGAGAAAGGAAACTATACATCCGGACGCCAAGCTTGCCATCCACGCAAAGGAGAGTCCCATCCAGACATGGAGGAAGGCCTTCTATCTTGTATCTTCACGGCCCATCAGTCCGGCCCATGTCGCATATCCCGAACGCCCGAGGACCCCATAATCCAGTACTCCCTCAGTCCCTTAATGTGTGCTTGCGCTCCCTCTTGGGGATATGTGTGACATATATGCTACCTCTTGAGCACTGCGTTGGTTTTCCCTTGAAGAGGAAAGGGTGATGCAGCAAAGTAGCGTAAGTATTTCCCTCAGTTTTTGAGAACCAAGGTATCAATCCAGTAGGAGACTACACGTAAGTCGCCTCGTACCTACACAAACAAATAAGAACCTTGCAACCAACGCGATAAAGGGTTTTCAATCCCTTCATGGCCACTTGCAGAAGTGAGATCTGATAGAGATAATAAGATAAATATTTTTGGTATTTTTTATGATATAGATTAAAAGTAAAGATTGCAAAGTAAAAATATATTGGAAACTTATATGATGGAAAATAGACCCGGGGGCCATAGGTTTCACTAGTGGCTTCTCTCAAGATAGCATAAGTATTACGGTGGGTGAACAAATTACTGTCGAGCAATTGATAAAAGTGCATAGTTATGAGAATATCTAGGCATGATCATGTATATAGGCATCACGTCCGCGACAAGTAGACCGAAACGATTCTGCATCTACTACTATTACTCCACACATCGACCGCTATCCAACATGCATCTAGAGTATTAAGTTCATAAGAACAGAGTAACGCATTAGGCAAGATGACATGATGTAGAGGGATAAACTCAAGCAATATGATATAAACCCCATCTTTTTATCCTCGATGGCAACAATACAATGTGTGCCTTGCTGCCCCTGCTGTCACTAGGAAAGGACACCGCAAGATTGAACCCAAAGCTAAGCACTTCTCCCATTGCAAGAAAGATCAATCTAGTAGGCCAGACTAAAATAATAATTTGAAGAGACTTGCAAAGATAACAAATCATACATAAAAGAATTCAGAGGAGATTCAAATATTGTTCATAGATAATCTTGATCATAAACCCACAATTCATCGGATCTCGACAAACACACCGCAAAAAGAATTACATCGAATAGATCTCCAAGTAGATCGAGGAGAACTTTGTATTGAGATCCAAAGAGAGAGAAGAAGCCATCTAGATAATAACTATGGACCCGAAGGTCTATGGTAAACTACTCACACATCATCGGAGAGGCTACGGTGTTGATGTAGAAGCCCTCCGTGATCGATCCCCCCTCCGGTGTAGCGCCGGGAAAGGCCCAAAGATGGGATCTCACGGGTACAGAAGGTTGCGGCAGTGGAAATAGGGTTTCGTGGTGCTCCTCGATGTTTTGGGGGTATATGGATATATATAGGAGGAAGAAGTAGGTCGGTGGAGCTGCGAGGGGCCCACGAGGGTGGGGGCGCGCCCAGGGGGCAGGCGCGCCTCCCTGCCTCGTGGCCTCCTTGCTTCTTTCTTGACGTCCACTCCAAGTCCCCTGGATCACGTTTGTTCCAAAAATAACTCTCCCGAAGGTTTCATTCTGTTTGGATTCCGTTTGATATTCCTTTTCTGTGAAACACTGAAATAGGCAAAAAAACAGCAATTTGCACTGGGCCTTCGGTTAATAGGTTAGTCCCAAAAATAATATAAAAGTGCTTAGTAAAGCCCATTAAATGTCCAAAACGGATAATATAATAGCATGGAACAATCAAAAATTATAGATACATTGGAGACGTATCAATATATCATATTCACTGTTTTCACCTCAGGGGGGAATTTCTTCTGTCCCCCTGTGTTCGGTGGGCGGGGCTCATCATCGTCCTCGGTTGGCGGCGCTTTTCCCTTATGTTCGGTATTTAGCTTACCGGCATGTTTGAAGACCCAACAGTTTCTGTTGGAATGATTTGCAGGCTTGTCAGGGGGTGCCATGAATCTGGCAAGGCCGGTCGAGTATCTTTTCCAAATTAGATGGATCGTCCCTATTTCCTTTGAATGGCTTCTTCCACTGACAAGGTTTAGAGCCACTAAATCTGGCGTTGGCCATTGTATCTTAAGTTTCTTCATTGTTGTTCTGACGCTTGTGTTTGTTATGTCGTGGCCTTCCATTGCCATCCCTGGTTTCGGAGGTGCCAAGGTCACTGGTACTGTTGCTTCTACGAGCCAACCAGCTATCTTCTCTCGTGCAGAAGCGGGTCATGAGTGCGGTAAGAGATGCCATATTTTCCTGACCGAGGTGTCGGGCAAGCCATTCGTCGCGAACGCTATGTCTAAAGGCCGCTAAGGCTTCAGCGTCCGGACAGTCAACAATTTAGTTCTTTTTAATTAAGAACCGAGTCCAGAGTTTACGGGCTGACTCACCGAGTTGCTGGACTATGTGACTAAGATCATCAGCGTCTGGAGGCCAGACATAAGTACCTTGGAAGTTGTCTCGAAAGGCATCCTCTAAGTCTTCCCAGCTGCCAATAAAGTTCTCTGGGAGGCTATTCAACCAGTGTTGTGCTGGTCCCTTTAGCTTTAGGGGAAGGTATTTAATAGCGTGGAGATCATCACCGCGAGCCATGTGAATATGGAGAAGAAAATCTTCAATCCATACAGCGGGATCTGTCGTTCCATCGTATGCTTCAATGTTTACGGGTTTAAACCCTTCTGGAAACTGGTGTTGCATTACCTCATCAGTAACGCACAAGGGGTGTGCGGCGCATCTGTATCGGGCAACGTCACGATGGAGTTCAGATGACATCCGTGTTCGGTTTTTAGCCCAAGTTTGGTTATGCTTATTGCGCCAAGCTTGATGACCATCATCTCGCGTTGGAGCACGTCCCCTTGATCCATAGATTGATCTCGTCTGACCGGCTGTATTGTCCAGGTCCTGACGTAAGTCGTAGGTATACCCGGACCCGCTACCTCTTTGCCTCGACGGCGAGGTGGCATGGGCTGGTGTTCGGCATAAGCAGCCACTTTGTCCTGTCCACGTGGTGGTCGGTCCGGCTCGTCAGCGTGGTTGTATCTTCACGGTATTGGCTCAAGGGCCTCGTCATCAAAATGTGATAGTAGCCAACACTTCGGATAACTCTTTGTTGGGCGATGGAGGCCGTATTCTTCGGCAGCCAGGACTTTGGTCCATCTGTCATTGGGCGTATCCTGTTCGGCTTGAAGCTGTTGCTGTTTCTTTTTGAGGCTCCTCGCAGTGGCGATTAGCTATCGCTTGAAGCACTCTTGCTCGAGGGGTTCCTCTGGCATGATGAAATCTTCGTTGCCGAGGCTAACATCATCCTCGAAGACCGGTAGATAGTTACTATCTTCCGAATCCTCATTCTCGACAGGTTCGTCGGGGTTAACTTGTCCTCCTCCCATTCATCCTGCTCGGATGCAGGCTCAACGGGGTGTTCGGGATCTTCCGCGTCATCCGGAGTGTTGTTATCTCCGGTGCCGGTATTGCTTTCCTTTTCGCGACGCAATTTTGAGCGGCGCCGCTGACGTCGGTGCTTTGATGGTGCTTCGACAGGCTTGTCCTTAATCGGGTCTTGCCTGTCATCGTTGTACTTTTTAGGTGTATCTACCATATACATGTCGTATGTAGAGGTGGTCGTCCAACACCCGGTGATAGGTGGATTTTGGCCTGGGTCGGTTGCGGCATCGTCGTCCATACCATCGATGTCTTTAGAGGCGTAGTCGAGCATGTCGGTTAAGTCCTCGACAGTGGCTACCAAGTGGGTGGTGGGTGGGACACGAAGTTCCCTGCTTTCAGCCCCTAGTTCGGGTTGGGTGTAGTTCGGGGATGATACTTCTATAATGGTGAGAGATCGCATTAAGTCCAAAGCCTCATTAAGGAGTGAAGGCTGGACGAGAAACCGAGGAACTACGAAGCTGGGCGTGGTAAACGCCCGCTAACTGTGCTCAACAGACGCGTGCCTCGAGAGTTCAGAGTTAGCGTCCAGTGGTGAGTCCGGCTTTCCAATGATGGGAGTGTACTATTTGATTCTAGGATTGCCGATAATATAGCCGCCTCCGGGTCTCCGGTAGGGAGCTCCGTAGTAGGAGAGGGTCTGGTAGGGTTCATGCTCACGTAGTCGAACGAGGTGGTTCGCCTTGGATCTAGGGCCAGGACAGGAACGATAGTTGATCCTTGAACGGAGCCTGATGGTGGATCCGACGGGTTTCCTTCTTGCAGATGAGGAACAGCGGTGGAGGCCGTGAACCCTTCGAAGATCAAGTCTCCTCGGATATCAATGACACAATTCAGGCTTCCAAACCTGATCTGATGACCAGGGGCGTAGCTGTCGATCTCTTCATGGTGACCAGTCGAATTGGCACATAGAGCGAAGCCGCCAAACACAAAAAGTTGACCAGGAAGGAAAGTTTCCCCGGAAACAGCATCGTTGCTGATGATCAAACGAGCCATCGAACCTTCTGTCAATGACACAGTGGAACTCTCAATGAAAGCACCAATGTCGGTGTCAAAACCGGCCGATTTCAGGTAGGGGGTCCCGAACTGTGCGTCTGAGGATCGAAGGTAACAAGAGACAGGGGGAACACGATGTTTACCCAGGTTCGGGCCCTCTGAATGGAGGTAAAACCCTACGTCCTGCCTGATTGTATTTGATGAGTATAGGGGTTACAAGAGTTGATCTACCTCGAGATCGTAAGGGCTAAACCCTAGATGTCTAGCCTGTATGAATTATGATCGCCTCTACGGACTAAACCCTCTTGTTTATATACACACCGGAGGAGCCTAGGGTTGTACAGAGTCGGTTCACAGAGGAAGGAAATTACACATCCGGACACCAATCTTGCCATCCATGCATAGGAGAGTCCTACCTGGACACGGGGGAAGGTCTTCTGCTTTGTATCTTCACGGCCCATCAGTCCGGCCCATATCACACAGCCCGGACACCCGAGGACCCCCTAATCCTGGACTCCCTCACTTTCCAAGTTGAAACCTTCACTCCTTGCTTGCAGAGCCGCCTCCTCGCCAGCGACCCTCCCTCACGCTGCTCGGCCTTGTCTATCCAAGCAAGTAATCCACACCCGACCCCCATCCTCCTCCTCCTTCCACATCCCACATGCCCCGACCACCGGCGCGACACCTTCCACCTAAGTCACCGACCCCTCCACCAAATAAGCGCCGCCCTAAGCCATGGTGCACGCGGTATAGGCAGGAGCTCAAGGAGCATTTGGCAACGGAGAAGCAAATCACGGCCGCACGTGCGGATGAGGTCGCGATGGCTGCCATTCGTGCCGAACCCCAGATCTTGGAGGAGCACCTCGTCGTCGAGGCCACCGTCGGCGCCACGCGCCGACGCCGCAACGCGGTTGGCTGCTTTAAACAACAGTTCGTGGCGTTTTCTTGAGGCCACCCTCGATGCCTTCGACGAAGACTATGAGGTGTTTTCTCAGCATGCACGTGCTTACCTCAACTCGAGAGCCAGCAGGTTGGTGCCCAGAGTGGCTTAGGCAACTCACCACTACGACGAGGGCACCTACGATGTGGAGGCCTCACCCTCTTCCATGTCCAACGAGCCAATCATCATCGATATCTCCGACGATGAGGAGTAGCTTGGCTTATTAGCTCACTATAAGGACCCATGTTCAGTTTGCTAGCTATGCCAGCTAAACATGCCCGGTTTACCCGTTGCGTGTGCTGCTCCTGCCTTTCCTTAACAAATTCTAGTGAATTGTGCTATCTAATTTTACCATGCAATCTGTTGCTCTAGTGTATATGTTCTATATGTTGTGCAATGTGGTGCTCACGTATTAACTGTTTGGTTAATTAGTTGTCGTCTCCAGTTAACTGTTTGGTTCAATTCTGCAAATGTGATGTTCAATTCTTCAGGTGCAATTTTGTATTGTCTTCCATGTGAGAAATAAATCGAATTTATCTTTAAAAAATACATGAGAAACGAATACAATTGCTATGTTTCCAAGTTGTCAAACATGCTTGGTTTGGTTAACTGTCTGATCTTCTAGTATGTTATACATTGTGCAATGTGGTGCTCAGTTAATGTTTGGTTCATTTGTTGTGGTGTTTAGTTAACTGTTTGGTTCAATTCTGCAATGCGATGTTCAATTGTTGTGGGTGCATTCTGTTATTGTATACCATGTGAGAAATAAATCGAATTTGGATGTGCTAAATACATGAGAAACAAATACAATTGCTATATTTCCAAGTTGTCAAGCATGCTTGGTTTGGTTAACTATCTGATCTTCTACTAGGAGTATGTTATATTGTGCAATGTGGTGCTCAGTTAACGTTTGGTTCATTTGTTGTGGTGTTTAGTTAACTGTTTGGTTCAATTCTGCAATGCGATGTTCAATTGTTGTGGGTGCATTCTGTTTTTGTATACCATGTGAGAAATAAATTGAATTTGGATGTACTAAATACGTGAGATACAAATACAATTGCTATATTTCCAAGTTGTTAAGCATGCTTGGTTTGGTTAACTGCATGATCTTATATTAGGAGTATGTCATATTTGTGCAATGTGGTGCTCAGTTAATGTTTGGTTCATTTGTTGTCGTGTTTAGTTAACTTCTTGGTTCAATTCTGCAATGCGATGTCCAATTGTCATGGGTAGAATTTTGTATTGTTGTACATGTGAGGAATAAATCGAATTTGGCTGCACTTAATACATGAGAAACATATAGAACTGCTATATTTCCTAGTTCTTAATCATGCTTGGTTTGGATAAATGGGTTTTCCATGTGGCTTGAATTAATCTGATGAATCTGCAATATGCTTATTTTTCATCAACATATTTTACTGATAGCATGTGAACCCTCACTTAACCTGATGACTAACTACCTTATATGTGTTGCAGGGAAACAATGGGAAGCACTGAGGTTTACAATCAAGCTTAGCACATGCATGGTCCTTTGTCTAATAGCACAATATTGTGCAATTGCAGGAACCATTCTATTATTTAGGTTTTTCAGAATTTGGTCTTGCACATGTAGGTCCTGTTGTCAGAGGTTTTGACCCACTGTTCGACCCTTTTTGCATATGGGGAAATGAGTTGTCCATGAATATCAGTCAAGTCAAGAAACTCAGAAAGATTGTTAGGATAAAGAAATTAGTGACAGAAAACAACAAGATCTTTGTCTGCACAATGAAGAACACATCAGTTCACTACAAGATGGTACTAACTATTATACCTTGCCTATTTTTGTTCCTTTGCCGCATTTCCAATATAGAGAAGATATTTATGCACATCCTTGTTTTCAGGCCTTTCCAAAGCAGTTCACTGATGATTACATCTCAAATCACCTCTATGTCAGGAGGCGAGGAAGGTTTTCATACAACACCCACGGTTCAATATTGAAGTGTTTCTGAAGAGGACGAAGGATGGACGGTCAATCATCCACAGGCACTGGCCTAAAGTTGCAAAGACCTTAAACATCAATGAAGGCTCAATATTCGCCTTCCCCTTCAGCAGTTCTCTAGATGAGATGCACCTGTCTAAGTACCGTCTATGATGCTAATTTTGAAAGGTTCTAGATGTTGAATGTGAAACTTGGTGCTGGTGCAGTTGTGTAATGGGGTAGCTGAGTGCTGAAGCTATATGATGCTGTACTCTGATGTATTTCAATTATTAAATCCTGCTTCCTTAATATGGAAATGAAATATATTGTGTGCTTAATATGAAATGTCGATTAGATTAATAAACGGATTATTAACAATAGGGCAATTAGCCTGCTAATTGGGTTTTTCTATGGCAAACGATTATTGAGAAAACACCATGGGCGATGACCTCAGGCAACGCACACAGTTTCTAGGAATAAATCGTGTTGGATTAATGAACAATCACACACGACATCCTCTTGAAAACTGTTTGCGTTAGGCCACCTTGCGCAAACGTTTACCACATAAAAAGTGTGTGTGATGGACAACCTTTGCCACATAGTTTTTTCTACGCACCGTGTGTGATGCATTCAATAACGCAAATGATAAAATTGTTAATATCGTGTGTAATGGCAACGCTATCACAAAAGATTTAATGGGGAAAATTGTGTGTGATGTACATGCGAACGGAAATATTTTCCTTGGAGCGAGTGTGTGGGATGTATATACGAATGGAAACATACTTCTTGGATTAACTATGTGGGATGTACATACTGACAGAAATGTATTCTTTGGATTGACTGTGTGGAATATACATACGAACGGAAATGTTTAGCGGGGACTGACTGTGTGGGATGTACTTACGACTGGAAACGATTTCGCCTGTATAATTGTATTTTTTTCGCACAACTGTACGTATAACCGTATTTGATCGCTTGTCGGTCGCACACGACCTCATTTTGCCGAGCGTGTGTGCCAGGAGGGCATATCCCCGCAGTTTCTGGGTCGTGTGGGAAGAACCCCCCTATCGCAGTCACTCACTAGGCGACGGTTTAGAATGCCATCGCGGAAAGGGGTTAAAAACCATTTGTATAGCACCTCGCTGTACCAGTGCTAGTAGCTTGGTGATAGTGACTAGAGAACTGTGTCAATCACTATCTTATCTGGAAGATTAACTCCCACTTGATTCAGCGATTGTAGTACCCAGACATTCTCATACCTCTCGACATGGGCATGAGTCTGAAATACCAATTTCAGCTCTTGGAACATCTCATATGTTCCATGGTGTTCAAAACGTTTTTGAAGTCCCGGTTCTAAATCGTAAAGCATGATGCACTAAACTATTAAGTAGTCATCATGCCGAGCTTGCCAAACGTTCATAACGTCTGCATCTGCTCCTGCAATAGGTCTGTCACCTAGCGGTGCATCAAGGACACATAATTCTTCAGTGCAGCAATGAGGATAATCTCAGATCACGGACCCAATCCGCATCATTGCTACTATCATCTTTCAACTTAGTTTTCTCTAGGAACATAAAAAATAGGGGAGCTAAATCGTGAGCTATTAATCTACAACATAGATATGCAAGACTATAAGACTAAGTTCATGATAAATCAAGTTCAATTAATCAAATTACTAATGAACTCCAACTTAAATTAACATCCCTCGAGTTATCTAAGTGATACATGATCCAAATCAACTAACCCATGTCTGATCATCACGTGAGATGGGGTAGCCATCAATGGTGAACATCTCTATATTGATCATATGTACTATATGACTCATGTTCGACCTTTCGGTCTCCAGTGTTCCGACATCATGTATGTACATGCTAGGCTCGTCAAGTTTAACCCAAGTATTCTGCATGTGCAAAACTGTCTTACACCCGTTGTATGTGAACGTAGAGTCTATCACACCCGATCATCATGTGGTGTCTCGAAACGACGAACTGTAGCAATGGTGCATACTCAAGGAGAACACTTTTATCTTGAAATTAAGTGAAGGGATCATCTTATAATGCTACCGCCGTTCTAAGCAAAATAAGATTCATAAAGGATAAACATCACATGCAATCAAAATATGTGACATGATATGGCCATCATCATCTTGTGCTTTTGATCTCCACCTCCAAAGCATCGTCATGATCTCCATCGTCACCAACTTGACATTTTCATCTCCATCGTAGCATCGTCGCGTCGAGGTCGTCACGCCAACTATTGCTTCTATAACCATCACTAACGCATAGTGATAAAGTAAAGCAATTACATGGCGCTTGCACTTCATACAATAAAGAGACAACCCTAAGGCTTCTGTCGGTTGTCAATATTACAAAACATGATCATCTCATACATCAAAATATATCACATCATATCTTGACCATATCACATCACAATATGCCCCGCAAAAACAAGTTAGATGTCCTCTACTTTGTTGTTGCAAGTTTTACGTGGCTGCTACGGGCTTCTAGCAAGAACCGTTCTTAACTACGCAAAAACCACAACAGTGATTCATCAAGTCTGTTGTTTTAACCTTCTTCAAGGACCGGCCATAATAAAATTCGATTCAACTAAAGTAGGAGAAACAGACACCCGCCAGCCACCTTTTATGCAAAACTAGTTGCATGTCAGTCGGTGGGACCGGTCTCATGTGCGTGGACATGTAAGGTTGGTCAGGGCCGCTTCATCCCACAATACCGTCGAATCAATATAAGACGTTGGTGGTAAGCAGTATGACTATCACCGCCCACAACTCTTTGTGTTTTACTCGTGCATATCATCTACGCATAGACCTGGCTCTGGTGCCACTGTTGGGAAACGTTGCATGGAAAACAAAAATATTTATACGCACACGCAAGATCTATCCATGGAGATGCATAGCAATAAGTGGGGAGAGTGTGTCTATGTACCCTCGTAGACTGTAAGCGGAAGCGTTTAACAACGCGTTTGATGTAGTCAAACTTCTTCGCGCTCCAACCGATCAAGTATCAAACGTACGACACCTCCGCGTTCAGAACACGTTCAGCTCAGTGACGTCCGCCGCCTTCTTGATCGAGCAAGACAACGAGGTAGTAGATGAGTTCCGGCAGCATGAGGGTGGTGATGGTGATGGTGAAGCTATCTCCGCAGGGCTTCGCCTAAGCACTACAAAAATATGACCGGGGGTGTAAATGGTGGAAGGGGGCGCCGCACACGGCTAAGACAAATGTTATGTCTTGTGCTAGGCGCCCCCTCCCACATATATATAGGTGGGGTGGACGGAGCAGCCAGGAGGAGCCCCCAAATAGGTCGAATCCTACTTGGGGTCTTCCCCAAAGTGGCACCCCTTCGTATTTGGAGTGCGGGAGGACGGAAGGAGGGGCCATCCCTCCCCTTTCCTTCCCCTAGGGCTGGCCAGCCATCTGGAGGGGCACACCAGCCCCCTAGTGGGCTAGTCTGTCCTCCCCTTTGGCCCAATAGGCCCATACACTTGCCAGGGGTGCCCGAAACCCCTTCCGGTGACCCGATGAGTACCTGGTGCATTCTGAAACTATTCCGGTGTCCGAATACCATCGTCCTATATATCAATATTTACCTCTCGATCATTTCGATACTCCTCATCATGTTCGTGATCTCATCCGGGACTTCGAACAACATTCGATAACCAAAACATATAACTCATATAACACTATATCGTCAATGAACGTTAAGCGTGCGGACCCTACGGGTTCGAGAACTATGTAGACATGACCGAGACATCTCTCTGGTAAATAACCAATAGCAGAACCTGGATGCCCATATTGGCTCCTACATATTCTACGAAGATCTTTATCGGTCGAACCGTTATGACAACATACATAATTCCCTTTGTCCATCGGTATGTTACCTGCCCAAGAATCGATCGTCGGTATATTCATACCTAGTTCAATCTCGTTACCGGCAAGTCTCTTTACTCATTTCGTAATACATCATCCTGCAACTAAGTCATTAGTCACTTTTCTTGCAAGGCTTCTTATGATGTGTATTACCGAGAGGGCCCAGAGATACCTCTCCGATACTCGGAGTGACAAATCCTAATCTCGGTCTATGCCAACTCAACAAACACATTAGGAGATACCTACAATGCATCTTTATGATCACCCAGTTATGTTGTGACGTTTGATAACACACAAGGCATTCCTCCGGTATCCGGGAGTTGCATAATCTCATAGTCGGAGGAATATGTATTTGACATGAAGAAAGCAATAGCAATAAATTGAACGATCAATATGCTAAGCTAGCGGATGGGTCTTGTCCATCGCATCATTCTTCTAATGATGTGATCCCGTTATCAAATGACAACACATGTCTATGGTTAGGAAACCTTAACCATCTTTGATCAACGAGCTAGTCTAGTAGAGGCTCACTAGGGACACGATATTTGTTTATGTATCCACACATGTATTTAAGCTTCCGGTCAATACAATTCTAGCATGAATAATAAACATTTATCATGATTTTAGGAAATATAATAATAACCAATTTATTATTGCCTCTAGGGCATGTTTCCATCAGTCTAATTCAATGCACGGATGGATGCGCCTAGATCTCGACACTGCTTGCACTTCTTTGTCCACTAGAAAATTCCTAGCATTAGTTCAAATTAAAATGTGAGGTTTAGGGTTTCTCAGTTTCTTCTCGAATTGACCGAATTGAAGCCCGGCATCACCAATTTAGTTTCGGCCGTTGCACGCAGTACACTTCGATGAAACCGAATGGTACTGAATTGGTGTCACTGAGTTTTGTATTTCAGTAGCATCATGTGCACTTTGGTGGAACCAGGAGCAGCTTTGGTCTGACCAAAATGCAAACCCTACTTTCAGTTGTTGCCTCGGTGCTGCCGAGAATTTCAAATCGGTAACTCCAAAATGCTCTCCATAAAAAACTAAAACCGAAGTTTGAATTCAAATATTTTCAAAAACATCGGTGTTTTGTGATGCTCACCCACTCCACTCTACTTATTCTACTTCACAGGGCCAGTTGTCAGCATGTCAGAAGCTAGTGACAATCAGAATAGGTCGGGTAATCCAAGTGTTGACTTGGATGCAGGAACAAGTGCCGAAGAGAGTTATCATGAGGGATAAAGGAGTTCTTCTAGTTTGCCCCCAGGTGCGAGTAGAACAAGGAAGAAGATAAATTATGATGATGATGATGATGACGAGGATTTTCTTGTTGAATAAGTTATTTCTAAGAAGAAGAAAATTGTGCTTGCAAAGGAATATGGCACTGCTGCTAGCTCAAGGTCAGGCCAAGGCAAGTCTATGGCCAAAGTGGCCGGGAAGAAAAGGGAAAGGAAACAAACTGCTCATGTGGTGTTGAAGCCCACATCAATGAGGAGGGAAGATGAACCAATTGCTGATGAGCCCCCTCCTAAGCAACAGAAGCTTATGGCAGATGCTATGCTAAAGAAGGCTGCTACAACGTCCAAGTCTGCAGCTACCCCCAAGCCTAAGGGGGAGACTACCAAAAACATCTCAGCTATAGAGAAGAACAAGGCCCCATTGCCTGAGAGAACTCAGGAAGAAGATGATGAAGCCCCAGTTCTATGAAGCTAAGAGCCAGACTACCTAAACATGACGATACACATCCCGTGGGCAGAAAATATGAAAGAGAGGAAGGACAAGGGTTTGAGGAAATGAACAGAGTCTGATCCATACTCTATCGGGAGAAGGACTATTGTGGACTACAACTTCTACAGTAAGGAGCAGGAGGATTTTCAAGAGACAGTTCTTCTCGACAAGAAGCGTGTAGTGATTGGCATGAGATGGGTGGACTATAAGTACATTGACAAGAACGAGGATCACTTCCCCCATGTTCATGAGGATTTCAGGACTGTTGGCATTGATGAGTTCATTGGGAGGAGGCTGGCTGCATGGAATGATGGGATGATCATGCAATTCTACTCTACAGCTCACTTCTACCCCAATGGCAGAATAGTGTGGATGACCGAAGGTGTCAGGTATCAATCTAGTGTGCTTGAATGAGCTACCTTGTTGGGTGTTCTAGAGGAAGAGGAAGATGACATTGACGTATATGCCAAGCCCAAGATGGATCACAACTCCATCGCCAACATGTACACAGAAATTCCCAATAAGTACTAGGAGTCTCACAAGCTTGGATCAGTGTGCCACCTACTAGCTGGTCTTGCTACCTCCAACATGATCATGAGGCATACTTTGATGCCCAAGTCAGGAGATGAGAAGATGATAAGAGGCCACTCTATCAACATGCTGCATCACATCGATCAACATCAGAAGTTCAAAGTTATAGATCTCAATGTTCAAACTGTCAAGAGAACTGCTGCAGACCAGAAGAGATCAATGGCTTTACGCCAGATATCCAGATGCTTATCAACTCTAAGGGTGCAAACAAGTCATTTATGCTTGATCGTGAGCATTTGCCGCTACAGTCGGAGTTTGAGGATAACACCGTGACGATGGATCCATCCCATCCCACCTCAGCTACAACACAGGCATAAGTAGAAGTTGCTAGTACTGCAGAGCCAAGTGCTTCCATCGCTCCATTGCTAAAAACCAAGACAGATCAGATGAACTACCTTCTTCAAGCTACTCGGAGGATCGAGCAGAGTTTGGCCAGCCTCGCAAAGAACCACAAAGAGTCTTGAGAGGATCATTGAGACCAAATTCTGTGATCTAGATGTCAAGGTTACAGAGATGCAGACAACCATTGAGAGTCCGAAGAAAGAGGTCGATGAAGCTAATCTTTAGTCTAGTGACGATGATGAGCACCATGGCACATGTCTTCCCACGACCACTCATTTCCAAACTATGCCCAGATCAACACCAGTACTAGTCACTTCCAAAGCCACAGTCTTAGCTCCAACTGTTGCATCTATGGTTGCTCCATTAGTGCCTCCAGTTGTTTCTAAACCTCCAACTCAGCAAACATCAACAAAGATCTTTGTAGACACACTTCTCTCCACTCCGACGTCTACACACACCGGTGCTGCAAGTCAAAGGACTTTACCACTAGGAGCTACTGGAGATCGAGCCTAGAGCGATGATTAGCTCTATACTTCTTCAAACTTTTTGGTACTTGTTGCCAAAGGGGGGAGAATTGGTATAGATCATTAAGCTTCGAGAGAGAGTGCTCTTGCTTTTTCTTGTTTGGTTTCTTGGATTTCATGCTACTTTCAGATACTGCTGTTTAATGCTTGTATGAGACTATGTTACTTTGTGCTTGATCATGAAGTACTCTGATGCTATGCTTGCTTAAATATCTATCCACATGCTCTTTGTATGATCATTCAATTGTTTGGTTGGTGATGAGTGATTATTACATTGCAATCATATCATTTTGAGCACTCCGCCAAGATGTATGTGACATGGAAGAGTGACCCATGATCCTAATTGATTATGCATTTGTATTCAAACACAAATTTAGGGGGGGGGGGCTTGCTTATCATATCATCTTGAGCGATGATGTAATCCTTTGATTATATCATTTGTCGATGCTTTGATCTATATGTTGTCATCAATTACCAAGAAGGGGGGATTCAGAGTGGAACTAATCCCCGGGTGGTTTTGGTAATTAATAACAACTTATAAGTCATTGATCTAATGCTCATCGATAATAGATTTTAGAGAAGATCAATGATTGGCATGGCAAGGACTAGTGATTGTGGACCCCTCAAAATGCTAAGGACAAGGATTGGCAAAGCTCCAAGACTCTACATTTTTGGTTAAGTGATCGAAGATCACATTGAGTCCATAGGAAAGCCAATACTATTTAAAAGGGGACGAGGTTTTGATCATGACTCAATTGCTCAAGTGCTTGGTGATATTGTTCCAAAAATCCTCAAACACTTCTCCACATCACATGTGTCCAAAAACCTAAAGTATCATCTCGGTCCCACCAAAAATCACTATCCAGGACTCACCAAGTTGATCACATACACTGCCTAAGCCAAACCCTAGCGTTTCGGTTCTACCGACATGGATCTCGGTCTCACTGAGATGGCGTGACCAAGTTTGTGTTGTGAAGTTGCTTCATTTCAGAATTAATGAGACGGAACGGCCGAGACTACCGAAATGAGGTCTTGTCCTAGCCATTGCACTCCAGTCGCACCGAGATGTTCTGATCGGTCTCACCGAGACTTCTAACGTTTGAATCTTTTACACTAGTTTGTCTCACCGAGATTTCGGTCCGGTTTCACCGAGTTGGGTCAATGACTTCTAACGGTTAGATCTTTGGGTGAAGGGTATATATACCCCTCCACCCCCACTTAATCTCTAAGACAGTCATCAGAACGAAACACTACTTCCACTACTCATTTTCCGAGAGAACCACCTACTCATGTGTTGAGATCAAGCTATTCCAATCCAACCATTTGAACCTTTATTCTAGCCTTCCCAAGTTGCTTTCCATTAAACCCCCTCTTCTACCAAAGCCAAATTTGGGTGTCTCCTAGATTGGTTAGGTGCCACTTGGGAGCCTCCAAGAGATTGTGGGGTTGAACCAAGGAGTTTGTAATGCAAGGAGATCGCCTACTTTGTGAAGATCTATCCGAGTGAGGCTATTCCCTCGTGGGCGTAAGTCATGATGGAATAGACAAGGTTGCTTCTTCGTGGACCCTTCGTGGGTGGAGCCCTCCGTCAACTCGCACAAGCGTTGCTCTCCGTGGGTTGAAGTCTCCATCAACGTGAATGTACGATAGCACCACCTACGGAACCACGACAAAAATCATCGTGTCTTCATTGCGTTTGATTTCTCCGATCCCTCCTTTACATTCATATGCAAAGTCTTTACTTTCCGCCGCTCAACTATTAGACTTGCATGTGTAGAGCGTAGTTGACTTGGTTGAATTGCTAAAACTTTCCTACAACTATAATTGGGAAAATGATAAGTTCTTACTTGGTCAAGTAGTCTAATCACCCCCTCTAGACATACTTTCGATCCTACAGCCACATGTTACGGGGGACTGATTGTGCTGAGCCAACCTTGCATTTCCAAGGTGTGCCTATTTACCTCATGCCACATTTTTCTTCCCTAACTAGAAAATAAGACGCGTAAGGCTAGGCTTTTGCTGGTTTTCTTCTCAGTCTTCTGATTTTTTGGCTACTTGTCTAAGCATCTGCTAGCGGTGGAAACTTAATCCCGACCAGTAAAATTTTGAGAGGATTGTTGTCCGGCTCATTCTTGTTTTCCATAGTATTGCTTCGATGTTCTTAGAATGTCCAACGAGTAAATTATAATCATCAATGGCAGCTCCGACCCGGGTCACACTTATTACTTTGAGTATACAAATATGCGGCCTCGTTATTTTAGCAGAAAGTTGTGATTTTTGTAAATGTCATTTTGCTTGATCTGATATGTACTAACATTCCTTGCCACCTTCTTGTAGTCACAATATTGGACACAAGATGGTGAGCTCGTTGTTGGGTAGAGTAGGAATAAAAACCTCCATAAAGTAGGTCACTTGTCTTGTAATAACCAATAGCATGTGTAGCTATTCTTGGACATGTTTAGTGTGTGTTGATAACGTTGAAACAAAAGTTGTTCAACCTTTTCAAACTTAGTTCACATAAATTTAACGGAAATTTATCCTAGTGGATGCCACCTCTTTATCTTATTTGTTTGTCTTGCACTGAGAATGAGTAAGTGGGACGGAGAAACTCCAAAAGACTTTGTCCATCAAATGTAGTGTCTTAAAAGCTCTATTTTTATATCAACCGAGTAGAGTTGTACTTTATTCTCATCGAAGACTTTAGTTTAAAAATAATAATATTGAAGTTGAGAGGCATCTTCTCTCTGTGCAAATACAAAAAATAGATTACAAAATTTATCCACGACCGAGATATACAATTGACTATCGGTATCTAGTTTGAATTTGTCATTGTTCTCTTGGCCTCTACAATGAGAAGGAGTGAACAACCTACAAATACGTTTATTACAAAGTCTTAAAAATAAAAGAAAAAGGCCCTCATGCTAACATATGTAAAACAAGAAAAAAAAAGTGCTAAATAGAGCTACCGTCACCTAGTCACCTATGAACTCACCATGAAAAAGTAGCAAGTAACTGCATCACTATGGTCTCCAACCACTTGCTTCACCCGATCATGCTTTCCACGAACCCGACCTATGTAAGAATGCTCATGATTGCAACAATATAAGACTCCTAGGAATAACTCGGTTTTTGTGGTTTAAACTACTTTGTCAAAATAATATAGTTGTGTCAAAACCAAATAACCTAACATTACCAGAACTACACTCATAATCTAGGAGAAGGGGCGCCACCCTGGACCATCGAGCCATTTTCCTACACATATGAGCATCATTTAAAAGCAATACACAATACCTAGAGAAACCGAAGCAGTTTGACATATACATTCACCTTGTTTACAAAAAGTTATTTTGAGCTAAGTATCTCTAGTCAAAGTTATCCTTCGAAATATAATATTGTACCGACTGAGGTGTGTGTGTGAGAGAGTGTGTGTCTGTGGGGCGGGGGAGGGGGTTGATGTACTAAGTTTCCACAAAATGTGCGAGTAAATAGTACACGCGAGTCCATGGTAAGTCAATACATCAAGCCGGTAAAGAAAATGTCCATTATGCTATACAACATCGCTGCAATTATTTGGCCCGAGAAGAGCTCATCTAAATTTGACATTAAAATACCGGTCATATTGCTTGTGCCAAAATGACATTCTTCCTTTTCGCAGTGTTACACAAGGAATTGCAATTGTACAACTAGTTAAGATTCGTTTCCCATCCAACTGTATTACAAAATGGGTGTCACAGTCATTTTGGAGCCCAATGCATCCTAATTAGCTCTTCTGGCTTGGTATAGTTTCGTGATAGTAGCTGTGGTTTCCTCCTCTATTCATTTAGCCATTGGTCATTACATGGCAGATATATTTTGTAGACCATTACAACAATTAGTCACCACAAAAGAAATGCATCATGCACATTATGTGATAAAAAATATGGCAATACACCAAATATCTGAAATATTTCAGTGTTTGTTTAGTAATCTAGTTGGGTACATAAATATTAGAACACATGGTTTGGATATTTAAATTCATTCTTAAACAATGCATATCTAGAAACATTAATTTATATTCAGATGCTCAACCATTTTTGGGACACCGAGGACTTGGGATATCCGAAGGTATTGCGTTATTAAATACGAGAATATGTGATAACTTTTATATCATAAATTACATCAGACTAAACAATGTATGTATCTTGTATGCCACTAAAAGAAATACTATCCTTATTTATTACAAATCTGATAGATAATGTTCAATTCTGTCGTTGAAATGTTGTCACCGCATCATCAATATTTACCTTATGTAAAGCATAGTGGCGTTCCATCTAAAATTATATTTAAAAGGAAAATAACTCCGCCGTAGAACAAAAATATATCATAAAAACCAAGTTCATTTCTAAATCCACTAACAATACATGTCATTTACATCACTTACATGGTACCGGTCAAAACACATCTTATGTCTAGATTGTATTGCCTCTTGAAAATAAGAATAGTTGTAAAATCGCTATACTCACCCGTAATTTTTTTCCGCTATAACTGCAAAAAAGGTGGATTTTATTTTGACTGATTTTCTGTAAATCAAACTGTTTCTAAGAAATTAAAAAAAATCGCTATAACTCCAAAAATCTCTATAAATCAAAGTAGTTCTAAGAAATCTCGATAACTCTCTAACCCTCCAAAAACCCACAAGGTCCAAGAAGACAGAATCCCAAAGACTCTATGGCACCAAACCGCAAAACCATCCTCCAGGCAGAAACCCAAACAGCCCCATAGAAGAAAGGATAGAGATTTTTGTATTTTGCCCCCTGAGATACTCGCAGCGTCCCGGGGTCGCCCCTGTGTCGGTGTGCGCACAGTCTATTTCTTCCCCTGACGCCCAGTCCTCTCCCCTTTCTTCTTCCTTCCTTCCTTCCTTCTTCTCCCCTCTTTCTCCGGTCGGTGCTCGCTATCTCTCTCCATTTCCCCGCCTCACGAGAAACCCACACGCGCTTTTCCTCCACAATTTATTGCTCAGGGTTCTTGCCGAGCAGTACTGCGCAACCACCCCCGCCGCGCGCGCGCGCAAGGACGAGCTCTTCCCGTGTTGCGTGCTTCCTTCTATGCCTGCTTGTTTGGTCAGGAGAGGAGGAGGAGTTGCGGGGTGCAGGTGGCGGCATTGGTGAGATTTTGCGGTGAGATCCAGCCATGTCGGAGGCCGACCGGTTACGCCTCCGCGCGGCGGCGCTGGCGCTCGACGGCGGCGCTGTGCGGGACAAGCCGGACTCCAAGGCTAACGTGTTCGCGGATCTTGGGTCCCCGGTGTCGCCGCTGCGGGCGCGGGCCAGCATGACGACCTCCTCCTCCTCCTCTTCCGGGTCGGCCAAGTCGCCAGCGCAGTCAAATGTTGGGGCGGTGGGAGCGGCAGGCGGGAGGAGCCACTCCGGTGAGCTGGCGGTGGAGAGCCACCCGCCGCGGCTGCCGGGGCACCGGCGGTGCGGATCTGGCCCGCTGATATTCTCCGGCGGCAGCAGCAGCGGAGGGAGCGGGGGAGGCGGAGGGGACCGTGGGAGCACGGCGAGCTCGCCGATGACCAATGCGCTCCCCGCCGGTAACATCTGCCCATCTGGCCGCGTTCCGGGGGCGGCGGCCGCGCCGCCCCCGCCGCGCTCCCGCCCGGACGTGCTCGGATCCGGCACCGGCCACTATGGCCACGGGAGCATCATGCGCGGGGCCGTCATGGGCCCCGCGAGAAGCAGCATTGATGCGCCGTCCTTTCTCGGACACTCAATGAGATCTCCGGCAAGCTCCCCGGTGGCGCCACCGAGCGGCGGAAGCCTGCAGGAGATGACTCGCCTAGGCAACGAGTGGTACAAGAAGGGGAGGCACGCGGAGGCGCTGCGGTACTACGACCGTGCGGTGTCTCTCTGCCCCGAAAGCGCCGCGTGCCGCGGAAATCGTGCCGCCGCGCTCATCGGCCTTGGCCGGCTCGCCGATGCGCTCCGCGACTCCGAGGAGGCCGTCCGGCTCGACCCGGCCAGCGGTCGCGCCCACAGCCGCCTCGCTGGTCTCTACCTCCGGTGAGCTTCTTGTGCTCGTATCTTTGGGTCACTGTAACCGGCATTGCGCCGCTCTGCGTCAGAACGCATTAGATTCCAGTTCGATGTGCAGATCCCTACTTGATTCCATTGCTCTCAAGTGTTCACGTTTTCACGCCTGCATGTTGCTGTTGCTTTCTTGGCTGTGCTTGCCAGCTTTTCCCGTTAGCAAAGTCCAACTTGAAGATGAAAGCAACATGATTGTTGCGTTGTTCCTCTTTCTTTTTGTTTGCGCTGGCCGATTTGATTGGGGATTGTTACTGCTCTGTGTGGTCTGTTTGATCGTCTCTCTCCAATTTGAAAACAAAGGAATTTTGGTGACAGAATTATCACATTAATTTGTTCTTGGTTGAGCTGTGAGTGAGCAAATGCCAGGATCTTGTCTTGCAAGCAAATTGGGCGTTTCCCATCACACAATGCTGAATGAAAGGTGTTGCTTAGCTGTATTATTTTGTAAGCTTGCTTGATGCCATTGTCTTTAGGTACACTGAATTCAGACCACACAATGCTGACGAACCATGAATTTTAATCCTAATTCCGTTCAAGCGGGGCACTGTCCTGACCTGAGCGCAATTCAGTGTTATTATTCAGATGTGCTGCATGCTTGTTTTGTTGCTGAAATCGGTGTTATTTTCATTATTTCAGGCTGGGAATGATTGAAAAAGCGAGGAGGCACTTCACGCAAGCCAGGCATCTTCACGAGTCCGACCCTGCAGACTGGGAGAAGCTGCAGGATGTGGAGATGCATCTAGGAAGAAGCACGGATGCCAGGAAAATTGGAGATTGGAAGAGCGCGCTGAGGGAAGCGGATGCTGCAATTGCGGCCGGAGCCGACTCGTCCCAGTTGGTAAATTCATCATCCCTCGCTTGTGCCTTCTTTCTTTCAAGTGTTGGAAAATGGAAATGGTTTTACATTGTAGATTCTTGCTAGAATTTATACTGGTTTCTTTTTCACCCAGCTTCGTGCCTTGAGATCAGAAGCACTTCTCCGGCTCCACAAGTTAGAGGAGGCTGATTCGACTCTTACAAGCTTGCTGAAATTAGACAAGTCATTACTATCTTGGACGGCGGCGAAACTCTCGGGCATGCTAGTTGAGTCTTATGTACATATTGTGCGAGCCCAGGTTGACATGGCATTGGGAAGGTACATACGATCCTCCAACCCTGTAACAATGCTCGATTCTCTAGATTGCAGCAAAAGCAGATCATCACTGAAGTTGGGATTCATTTCTGCAGGTTTGATGCCGCTGTTGCAGCAGCTGAGAATGCCAGACTTATCGATCCTGGGAATGCGGAAGTTGGGATGATTCTAAATAATGTGAGGCTAGTTGCAAGAGCTCGAGCCCAAGGGAATGAACTCTTCAAGGCTGCCAAGTTTTCTGATGCTTCTATAGCCTATGGTGAAGGGCTCAAGTACGATCCTTCAAATCCAGTGCTCCACTGCAACCGAGCAGCTTGCTGGTGGAAGCTAGACCGTTGGGAGAAAGCCGTTGATGACTGTAACGAGGCGTTGAGAATACAGCCTACTTACACAAAGGCTCTCTTAAGGCGAGCAATGTCCTATTCCAAGGTAAGTGACCAGGCATTCTCATGTTTTTGACATCCCATTCCGTTTGCTGTTTTGTTGACCTCTTCCATTTTTATTAGCTCGAGCGTTGGGCTGATTGTGTGCGGGATTATGAGGTGCTCCGGAAAGAGCTTCCTGCCGATACTGAGGTTGCCGAAGCATTGTTCCATGCTCAAGTTGCCTTGAAGACAACTCGTGGTGAGGATGTATCAAACATGAAGTTTGGAGGAGAGGTTGAAATGGTAACCAGTGTAGAGCAACTATATGCTGCCACTCGTTCGCCTGGTGAGTTTTGCTCAAATAATACTTGTTTCCGTTACAGTTCCGATATCCGTAGGTCAGTTCTTGTGTGTATCTGTGTATTATCATGAAGAACGAGAACTGCCACATTGTTTATGTGTATAAAACTATAAAATTATTACTGACGCATCTGGATAGGTTTATAGTGTACTAGATTTGCCTGCATTACAGTTTTGCTTGCCTGTCGTTTCATCTTCAGGGGTATCTGTTGTCTACTTCATGTCGTCGGTGAATCAACAATGCATACAAATTACACCTGCGGTGGACTCTCTTTGCAGCGAATGCCCCTCAATGAATTTTCTGAAGGTAAAGCTACTTGATATATCACTCAATGAGTTACAACATTTTTGCAAGTCACTAACAGACAGGCCACATTGCAACCCCTCAACAGGTAAATGTTGAAGATAGCCCAACGGTGGCAAAGGCAGAGAACGTGCGGATAGTCCCTACATTCAAGATATACAAAGATGGGGCGAGAGTGAAGGAGATGATCTGCCCTACCTTGCATGTCCTGCGCTACTCAGTGAGACACTATGCGGTATCCAGTTCTTGAGAAGCTTTCGGTTGGTACATAGGGCTCCCCTTTCCTCTGCCAGCCAGTCTCTTGCTTTAGGTCCCAAATTTGCAAAAACACCAGCCTCCACAGCATTTCACCAGCTGCATAATAATTCCCCATTGAGCATCGAGCATAATGAGCCTCCCCCAGTTTTCTGCTTTCCACCCATCATTACCCATCCCATCCCTTGCCGTTGAGAACATATGATATTGCCGACCCCATTCAATTCTTACACCTTTCAGGCTCTTTGGCTCCCTGTATTTTGATACATTTTGCTTTACATCTTAGGCCGTAAACCAGCAGCGCCCGTGGAGGGCAATGTTTGTAATGTTGTTTAGTTTAGAATATCATAGAGGGAGAGGGGGAGGGGGTTGCTGGTTGCGGTTTTCGTTACGTGTATATACCATATAGCAAAACATGAGAATCCATTTAGTGGAGGTGGTGAGGAGGAGGGGGAGGAGGGTACAGACAGGGCTAGTTGTTGTGTTACTGTCATTTTAGCGATAAAAAGGAAAATCAATTGGTAATTGGTGTAGAGAGGGGAAAGGTTGGTGGTGTTAATTGGATGCCATTTTGCTGCTTCTGCTGGTCTGTGGTGCCGATACATTTTCATCATCATGAATAAAACAATCCAACATTCTTTCTTTCTTTCTTTGTATTTTGCTCTGCTGTTGGTTATTCCTTTCTGTAATGAGCTGGAGTATTATGGTATGTTGTCAAGAATCACTAATCCTAGCTTGCTCTGGCATTCTTCTACTATTTGTCAGCATTAGCACAATAGGTTTGTTCTGCCAGCTGGCATGGCATGGCATGGCATGGCCTGTGAGAGTCATTGGGAGTAGAGATGATGGCAACATCAGCACTGGTCCTCTGGTTTGGCTCTGTGTGTGTGGTGGCTGGTAGGTGTGGGTAACAAGGGTAGTAGTAACACAGCGCATCTCCCAATGTATGTGCTTAGGGGTGTGAGAAAGAAGAGACTTTTTCCTCACTTGTTCTCTCTCTGGGGTGGGTCTACAGTAGGTGTTAAAGCCATGATGACCACAGAACTGGCAGTCCTCTCTGTCTCTCTCTAGCTCCATGGCGATGATCAGATCTGGGAGCCCCAGCTGGTAATGATTTGGGCCCCAGGGCCAGGGCCAAGCAAGTCCCTCCTAGCCTGGCACGCAGAGCTGGCCCCTTTTGAATGGGGTAGCTATCTCATTCATTGCTTTGCAATCTACTAGTACTACTACTAGTACTGCCCTCTCTCTCTCCATCTCCCTAGCCTACACGCCCAATAGATATCTACAGCCTCTGAGAGCGAGTATAATAGTGGGTTTATAGCGGACGGGAGCTTGTGGCTCTCGGGTGTAATTACACCTGATTTTTTTTAAAAATACGTAGTAATTTGTAAGAAAGTCAAAAAAACCTGAAACCTTTTGGGAACGAAGTAGATTTATTGTTGCACTCTTATAAATCATTTGCGAAGAAATGACTTTCATGATGTTGTTGTTGTTGTGGACGTAATAAAACAAATTTGTCCGTATATACAACATACTGTTCATGCTATATTCTCTGACAATTTGTCATTTTTGTCAGGATTTTGTCAGACAATATTTCGTTACAAAATATTTTTGTATCTATACCAATATAAAAAGACCCAAAAGGGCAGATCTAATTAATCTCGGTCATCAAATCGTGTCAATCCAACGACATGTCAAGCGCTCAACACGTTTAGCGTGTAGTTAATTTCATGCCAAATATAGTGCTAATTATATAATAACACGCAAATAATATCCTATTTAATATCCGCATGCACTTACTATACTTCCAAATTAACGTGCATTGCACGCACACATTGACTAGTGACAGAAATGTCAGATTTTTGTATGATAGAAACGACAACTCAAGTTTGTTGGGAAAAAAGTTTTGGAATGTTTTGACTTTTTCTGATTTTTTTAAAAATAAAATCAGTTATCAGGTGTAATTACCACAATGTTCCAAAAGGTATTTTCCGTTTACAGTCTGCTTATGTGGCACTTTTGCCCGTGTGAATGAGAGACGTGGAAAGGTAAGGAAGTGTGCTCTTATGTAAGGGCAACTCCAGTTATTTTAGATAATGCTAAAATACAAGATAGAGTAAGATACAGAAGTGTAAAAGAAAGTGGATTAATGTTGATCACCAAATTTTAGGCACTGGATGTCTACAGTCAAGGAGGTTGGTGCTTGCCGCCGGCGAGGCAGTGGCTTCCTATAGCCTCCGAGCACCTTTTAGGCACGGGAGGTGGCGGGGAACCCGGTTCTCCGTCCGGTTGGCCTGTATAGTTCTAGATCCTTCTAGAGGTTTGGTTCTTGGCGGTGGTGGTGAGACGGGGCGGTGTTGTTTCTTGGAAATAAGTCCTTCCGGTCCTCTCCTCGTGCGAGTGGCGTCAGCTCCGTCGTCGATCGTAGACTGGTGAGTGCAGGGTGGTTGGACACTTGAGTTTCGACCGTTTGGCCCCCTGGTGTTGGAGTCAAGAGACGAACGTCCTTTGTCTCGACGTGTCGCGGTGGCGACGGTGAATCCCTCTTGAAGGACAACGAAGGTGACTGTCAGCTTGTTGGATGTGTGGCGGATAGATTTGACTGTCTTGATGAAGGCAGTGTGGCTCTAGGCCCGGATCTGGAGCTTGAGGAGCTCAGATAGCGTTTTCGGACTGGAAATTGCTTCGGTCCGATGTGATTGAAAGTTTCAGATCCTGCTCGTTGGAGTAGGTGCCTACTGCCACTCATCAACGCTTTCATGTGAGGGGTTTCTTCACCTCCAAGGTTCGAGGTTGTCGACGTTCTTCTCCTTCTCAGGCGGTGTGTTTGACGGCGGTGGAGGTCCACATCAAGCGGTGATCTCTGTAGTGGAGAGGAAGACCAAGGACTTCTTTGCTTTTTTTTACTGTGTTGGTCTTTTTCTAGTTTGGCTGTGGCAGATCCTTCATGTATATCCTCCTTGTCTATTTGTATTTGTAATCGTACATGTACTGGTTTGCCGCTCGCTTGAATACACATAAGTGTATGCCTTAAAAAATTGTTGGACATGTTCGTTGATAGCTAGTCGGGCGGAGGCCATCCAACCAGAGTGATCAAATAAAAGGGACACCGATTTTTCATTCGTTTTTGAAGTAATTTATACATAACAAAGAAAACCCTAAAAACAACTAAAAACCTGATCTACTCCCGTCGGAGGTGAGATCAACGGCCATGTGGGGCGGTTTGGCCTTATCGTCATTGGTGGCCGAAGTTAACAGAGGCAGAGCTGCCATTATCGTGGTGTTGGTCCGATGTGTCATCGCCTCCAAATCCTCGAAGAGCCGGTGCTCCGCCCTCGTTGACGCGGAGTTGCCAACGCTCGCGGTAGATAGAGAGGGCGCTGTGCATGGAATCAAGCACATCTCGGTTTTTGTCAACAATGCGCGGGTCCATTGCAACCATGACCGCGACAGCATCTTCGAACGCGTGCTCTGCTAAGAGCCGATCCATCTCTAGTCGATGCTCCTCGAGGAGCAAGAGATTGTACTTTTGCTCCTCCTGCAACAGACGGAACACAGACACCAGCGACTTCTCCGCTGGCACGGGTGCTCGTTTCCCCCCTTCTCCACCTCCTCCATTGCGATCTCTGCCATGACCATAGGGTTGTTGTCCACTGCTTCGGAAAGCTTGGAGGTTAGCCCGCCGCAATAAAGGCTTGGCGTCCGTGGCATGGACCTTGTCGTGATTTCGGTGCTGTCATGCGACGACTGTAACGCCCGGATAATCAAGCTACAGTAATCCCACGCTAATGATGTCACGTCACCACGGTTACTGTTGCTAATCTATCGTTAGATCAAAACCGGTCTAAAATTCAAATTCAAAGTTTGGTAAATAATAAAAGTTTTCAAACATTAAAATAAAAATGTTCGGTTTGTACTAAATATTGCATGTGTAAATATGGTGCAATAAACACATTTTTATAAAATGCCTAAATAATTTAAATTGAAATAAAACAGAAAAGAAAATAAATAAAAGAAAGAAAATACCAAAGAGAAAACAAACAAAAGAAGAGGGAGGAAAGAAAACCCACCCGGGCTCCGGCCCAGCAGGCCATTGGGCCAAACCACCTGGCCGGCCCACCCCGCACCCCACCCCACTCCCCCCACTCACCCACCAACACCCCCACACTCCCCCCGCAAAATATCCCCCCTCTTCCCCCGATTGGATCGGGATCGAGGAGGGGGAACCGTTCGTCGCCGTCGCCCGAGGACCGCCCGGGCGTCGCCGGACGCCTTCGCCGGACTGCTTCCCCCGTCGCCCGGTCGTCCCCGTCGTCCTCCCCACGCCCCGCTGCCCCGTTCCCTACAAACGCACGGTGAGGCCCCAGGCCTCTTCGCTTCCCCGAACCCGTACGCACGAGCGCACACGCCCAGTCACCCACGCGCGCCCGTGTCGTCCCTGAGTCACCGCGACCCCCCGCTCCCTCCGCGCGCACTGCGCCCGCTCGTCGCCCCACCGCAGCTCGCGCTGGCTCGCCCACCCGCGGCCCCCTGCTCCTGGCCGCGCCTGCCCGCGCCGAAGCGCACGCGTGCTCGTGCGCCCAGCGCCTGCTGCTGCCCTGGGGCCGCGGCCTCCTTCCCCGCGTCGCGCCTGGACTGTGCGCCCTTCCCCTCCTGCTACCTTGCTCCTGCCCGCGCCCGCATCCGCGCTCGGCCACTGCCCGACCTCGCCGTGCCCTGGCTGCCGTCGACTGCTGCTTCCCGCGCCTGCCGTCGACCGTTGCTTCCCGCGCCCTCCGGCGTCGCCCCAGTGCTCGCCTCTGCCTCCCGCCGGAGCTCCACGCCGGCCGCCGCCCTGCTCATCCCCTGTTGCCCCGCCGTGGCCTCGCCGCTGCCACGCCGGTGCCGCGCCGGCGTTTTTCCCCTCGCCGTGGCCCCGACTGGCTGCGTCCAGTTCGGGCGCCCGCACCCGCACGTCCCGGCGCCCACCCGCGCCCGTGTGCCCGCTAAGGCCCCCAGGGCCTATGACAGGGGGCCCCGCCCATAACGTTTTTTTAATAAATAAGTAAATAAAAATAAAATGAATTAACAATTAATTAAGTTAATTAATCGTGTTTAATTAATTAGTTAGTTTAATTAAGCAGGAATTAGTTTAACCTAAACCCTAATTAACCTAACAGTGTATGATAGGTGGGTCCCATTGGGCCCACACGTCAGTTTGACCAGTCAACACCTCTGTTGACTGCTGACGTCATGATGACGTCAGCATGCACTGTTCTGGATAATGTTGAATTAAATTAATTAAACAAATTCTAAAAATGATTTAAAACTTTAGTAAATCATATAAAATAATCCGTAACTCGGATGAAAATACTTTCTACATGAAAGTTGCTCAGAACGACGAGACAAATCCGGATACGCAGCCCGTTCGTCCGCCACACATCCCTAACATATCGAACTCGCAACTTTCCCCCTCCGGTTCACCTGTCCGAAAACGCGAAACACCGGGGATACTTTCCCGGATGTTTCCCCCCCTTCGCCGGTATCATCTCTTACCGCGTTGGGCACACCTAGCATCACGCTTTGTCATGTCATGCATCGCCATGCATTTGTTTGCATTGTATTTACTGTTTCTTCCCCCTCTTCTCTCCAGTAGACTACGAGACCGACGCTGCTGCTGCCCAGTTCGACTACGGAGCTGACGACCCCTCCTTCTTGCCAGAGCAATCAGGCAAGCCCCCCTTGATCACCAGATATCGCCTATTCTTCTCTATAATGCTTGCATTAGAGTAGTGTAGCATGTTACTGCTTTCCGTTAATCCTATCCTGATGCATAGCCTGTTCTTGCTACTACTGTTGTTACCTTTACTCGTAATCCTACATGCTTAGTATATGATGCTAGTTTTCCATCAGTGGCCCTACATTCTTGTCCGTCTGCTGTGCTATACTATCGGGCCGTGATCACTTGGGCGGTGATCACGGGTATATACTTATATACTCTATACATGACACCTGTGGTGACTAAAGTCGGGTCGGCTCGTAGGAGTACCCGCAAGTGGATCTTTGTGGCGGAGCGACAGGGCAGGTTGAGACCACCTAGGCGAGAGGTGGGCCTGGCCCTGGACGGCGTCCGCGGTTACTTCAAAATAACACGCTTAACGAGTTCTTGGTATTTGATCTGAGTCTGGCCATTTGGTCTATACGCACTAACCAACTATGCGGGAACAGTTATGGACACTCGACGTCGTGGTATCAGCCGAAGCCTTCGTGACATCAGCGACGGAGCGGCGCGCGCCGGATTGGACTGGAACGCCACTAGGCTAGGTTTGCTTCCGGCCGCGTACGCAACATGCAGGTGTGCAATGGGCGATGGGCCCAGACCCCTGCGCCATAGGATTTAGACCGGCATGCTGACCTCTCTGTTGTGCCTAGGTGGGGCTGCGACGTGTTGATCTTCCGAGGCCGGGCATGACCCAGAAAAGTGTGTCCGGCCAAATGGGATCGAGCGTGTTGGGTTATGTGGTGCACCCCTGCAGGGAAGTTTATCTATTCGAATAGCCGTGTCCCTCGGTAAAAGGATGACCCGGAGTTGTACCTTGACCTTATGACAACCAGAACCGGATACTTAATAAAACACACCCTTCCAAGTGCCAGATACAACCCGGTGATCGCTCTCTAACAGGGCGACGAGGAGGGGATCGCTGGGTAGGATTATGCTATACGATGCTACTTGGAGGACTTCAATCTACTCTCTTCTACATGCTGCAAGATGGAGGCTGCCAGAAGCGTAGTCTTCGACAGGACTAGTTACCCCCCCTTATTCTGGCTTTCTGCAGTTCAGTCCACCGATATGGCCCTCTACACATATACCCATGCATATGTAGTGTAGCTCCTTGCTTGCGAGTACTTTGGATGAGTACTCACAGTTGCTTTTCTCCTTCTTTTCCCCTTTCTATACCTGATTGTCGCAACCAGATGCTGGAGTCCAGGAGCTAGAGATCCCGAGGATGATTCTACATGGAGTTCGGCTTCGAGGAGTAGTTAGGAGGTCCCAGGCAGGAGGCCTTGCCTTTTCGATCGTTGCTACTTTTGTGCTAGCCTTCTTAAGGCAAACTTGTTTAACTTATGTCTGTACTCAGATATTGTTGCTTCCGCTGACTCGTCTATGATCGAGCAATTGTATTCGAGCCCTCGAGGCCCCTAGCTTGTATTATGATGCTTGTATGACTTATTTATGTTGTAGAGTTGTGTTGTGATATCTTCCTGTGAGTCCCTGGTCTTGATCGTACACATTTGCGTGCATGATTAGTGTACGATTGAATCGGGGGCGTCACAAGTTGGTATCAGAGCCGACTGCCTGTAGGAATCCCCCTTTCCACACTCCTTGGCTGAAGTCGAGTCTAGACATTACAAAACTTTTACTAACATGGCTGTGTGTCTTACGGGCCCACGTCGCCATTGGGTGGTACTAGGATCTTTTACTCCTCGACCTTTACTCTGGGACTCTGAACTCTCTTCTACTCGGGTTAAACGAATTTACTAACTCTAACACTAGGATCCCGTGACCGCATTCACCCCAAAGTTGGATAAGCCATAGTTATTTCTTAGAATAGTATTTTGAACAATTCACACACTGTCATTTGACTCCTTTGAAACATCTTTGCTTTCAGATGAAACCCACGAGGCAGGTCGTGCGCCACACGACGGCCATTGGTGCCTCGGGATCACCTGCTGTGCTAGCTGAGATGATGACCTATCTGGGTTTTCGCTGGCACCCTGAGTACACGAAGCAGTACCGTGCCATCGTCCACCTCTACTCGCGGGAGTATGACTCCACTATTGTGCTGCACACCGCTCATGGTGTTGGAGTGACCATCGATATGGCTGTCCACGATACTGCTTATGCTGCTCTGACACGTCTTCGTGGAGAGTATCGGGAGTTGGACACCTCCCCTTTCAGGCACATTGCTATCGCATCTGATGTTGGTGCGGAGGGATACTACACTGCTGCCTACTCCACTGTCACCCGAGAGCCCTTCTACCATCAGAACCTGGTTCTGCATGCTGATGGGCTGGATCGAGCTAACCGAGCTCTTCGTCACGAGTTGTACACCACCCGTCAGCACCTTTACCGTGCTCTGACGCTGTTGCACCCCTTTGTCCGATCTAGGGAGCTGCCCCGTTCTGCGATCTACCCAGCCAGGACTGTGATGCCCCAGGGTGTCGGCTGGCCAGATGTGGGAGGCCACTCTCCCGCACTTGGACCTCTTCTGCCACCTGAGCGTCAGGTTCTGCACCAGAGTATTCACGGACCACAGGTTGCTGACGTGGAGTTCCCGATGCGACACTACCAGCTTTCAGGCTACACCTACCTCCACAGTACCTCTTGGGACTGATGTAGGCTTGCTTGTTAGTGTTAGATGCATTCGCCGCGAGCCTGTGTGCCGCCTATGTTGTTTTAGTCTATGTACTGAACTCTGTGTACTGAACTCTATGTACTGAACTCTATGCATGACCCCTTTTGTAAGTTATGCCGACTACTATGTAGTAGCTATCGTGCTCCTTTCATTATGCATGTTTCATCATGAATGATTCTTGTCTTTGCAAATTTCTCAATGCTGAACTACCCCTGTTATATATTAGCAGGATGGTTAGACCAGGTGGTCGTGGTAGTGGTGGCAGTGCCCCACCACCATCTGAGTACATGGCTGGTATGATCCAACAGTTCGAACTGAACCGCCAATTCATGGAAAATATGATGGCTCAGTTTCCTCGCCCCAATATGGACCAGCAACCAACCCCAGTAACTCTGCAGGATTTCATGCGCCTCAACCTAACTGTGTACCGCAGCTCAACTCAGCCTCTGGATGCTGATGACTGGCTCCGTGACATCACCTATGAGATGGAGTCGGCCGATGTAGCCCCTGCCAGCTATGTCACCTTTGCTTCCTTCTTCCTGAAGGGACCCGCAGCTCAATGGTGGGACAGCCACAGGCGTACTCTGCCAGCTGGAACAATCATCACCTGGCCAGACTTCCAAGCTGCTTTCCGTGCCCGCTTCATTCCTCAGGGAGTCATGGACCGGAAGAAGCGTGAGTTCCGCAACCTCACCCAAGGCAACAAAACTGTTGAAGCTTATCAGCAGGAGTTTCTGGACTTGTCTCGCTATGCTGAAGAGGACATTGCAACTGATGCACGCAGACAGGAGAAGTTCCGTGATGGCCTTCAAGCTGACATCAAGCTCGCACTTCTAGTGCATGACTTTGCTGATTTCGCCACCTTGGTGAACAAGGCCATCAATGTCGAAACTGGTCTGCAGGAATACCAGAGCTCTCACAGGCGCAACCGTGACACGGGCTCATCTTCGGGCCCGCCCTCACAGAAGCGTAAGATATGGATCCCGAACAGCATGTACCGTCCAAATGCATCTGCCCCAAGGCAGACCTATGCTGCACCTCGTCTGCCTCCACCACCATCTAGGCAGCCAAGACTTCCAGCTCCACCACCCCAAGCTCCTGTTCCCACTCCCAATAATGGCCTATGCTTCAGGTGTGGTCAACCAGGACACCGTGCTAGAGAATGCAACCAGAACCAGAATCAACTGGCCCTTCCAGCAACTGGCCATGGAAGCAACCAGCCCCGCAGCAACAAGGCCAAGTCTTATGGTCGTGTTCATGCCAACCACGTTGATCTCAATGAAGCTCAAGACCAGCCTGCTACTGTGATGGGTACACTCCTCGTAAATTCAGTACCAGCATCCGTTTTATTTGATACAGGTGCATCGCATTCATTCATGTCAGAAGATTTTGCATACAAGCACGACGTTAAATGTGAGGAGATGAACACCTCGGTAGTGGTCAAAACCCCCGTGGGACAGTGTCAAACCTCCCTGGTTGGCATCGACGTCCCCGTGGAAATCGAAGGGCTGGAATTCTATGCCTCTCCCATTATCCTGAAGTCGTCTAACATCGACCTCATTTTGGGGATGGATTGGTTGAAAGCGCATACTGCTTCTATAGTTTGCGCCACTAAGACCGTCCATCTACTTCACCCTTCAGATGAAATAGTTACTTACCAAGCTCATCTGGTGCAAAATGCCGAGGCCAGGCTCTATGCATTGAATGCATTGAACGCTGCACCACTCGAGGGCATTGAAAACATTCCCGTCGTGCGTGAATTCCTCGACGTCTTTCCTGAAGAACTTCCAGGGATTCCCCCTGCTAGAGCTGTCGAATTCATCATCGACTTGAAACCAGGCACCACTCCTATAGCCAAGCGACCCTACAAGATGCCGCCGCATGAACTCCTTGAGCTTAAGGAGGAAATCGACAAATCTCTTCGCAAAGGATTCATTCGCCCAAGTTGCTCTCCTTGGGGAGCACCTTCTCTCTTTGTCAAGAAGAAGGATGGGACAAACCGATTAGTTCAAGACTACCGTCCTATAAACCAAGCTACCATTCAGAATAAATACCCTCTTCCTCGGATCAATGATCTATATGATCAACTGGCGGGTTCATCAGTGTTCTCTAAGCTCGACTTGAGGTTGGGTTACCACCAGATCCGTGTTCGCGAAGAGGATATCCCAAAGACCGCCTTCGTGACTCGATATGGTTCATACGAGTACACCGTCATGTCTTTCGGTTTAACCAATGCTCCAGCCACCTTCTCTCGTCTGATGAACTATATATTCATGGATTACCTCGACAAGTTCGTCGTGGTTTATCTGGATGATATCCTGGTATTTTCCAAGAACGAAGAGGAACATGCTGAACATCTTCGGCTTGTGCTGGAAAAGCTACGAGAGCATCAACTATATGCCAAGTTCTCCAAATGTGAATTCTGGCTACCCGAAGTAACCTATCTTGGGCATGTCATCTCTAAGGATGGTATTGCCGTCAACCCTGAACGAGTCCAGGCTATCCTTGATTGGACTCCTCCCAAGAACGTTAAGCAAGTCAGAAGTTTTCTCGGTCTCGCCAGCTATTGCCGTCGATTCGTCGAGAACTTCTCCAAGATCGCCAGGCCTCTGACTAACCTGTTGCATAAGGGCGTCAAGTTCCAATGGACAGACAAATGTCAGGAAAGTTTCCAGGCACTCAAAGACAAGTTGACTTCTGCCCCAGTTCTAGCTCCACCTGATACTAAGAAGGACTTCGTCATTTACTGCGACGCTTCCCGTCAAGGATTAGGCTGTGTCCTAATGCAAGACCGCAAAGTGATTGCTTATGCCTCTCGGCAATTGCGCCCTCACGAAGAGAACTACCCAGTTCACGACCTCGAACTTGCTGCTGTCATTCATGCGCTGAAGCAGTGGCGACATTACCTTCTCGGTAATCGTTGCGAGATCTTCACTGACCACCAAAGTCTGAAGTATCTGTTTACTCAGCCAGACCCGAACCTCCGTCAGCAGAGATGGATGGAGATTGTTGCAGACTTTGACTTGGGTATTTCCTATACGCCAGGCAAGGCTAATGTAATGGCTGATGCCTTGAGCCGCAAGTCTTACTGCAACCACCTCCAGGTTCACAAAGTTCAGCCCTCGCTTGTTGAAGAATTCAGAAAGCTGAACCTCCATATTGTTCCTCCGGGTGCACTCGCTCCCCCTCCTAAGGAGTTTCGCAAGATGAACCTCCGTGTTGTTTCCCAGGGTTCCCTCAATACCCTGGCCATCGAACCAGATCTCTTGGACTCCATCAAGAGAATACAGGGATATGACTCTGAAGCCCACAAGATTAAGCGCTACCTCGCAGAAGGAAAGCCCTCATTCTTCACTATTGCTGATGATGGCACTTTGTACTTCAAGGGCCGCCTAGTGGTGCCATGTGCAGAGAAAAACCTGGATATGACACAGGAAGTTATGAAAGAAGCTCATGATACGCCTCTATGTATCCATCCTGGTAGTACAAAGATGTACCAAGACATCCGTCAGAGATTCTGGTGGTCTAATATGAAGCAAGACATTGCTCGTTATGTTGCTGAGTGTGACGTTTGCCGTCGTATCAAAGCAGAACATCAAAGGCCTGCTGGAACTCTGCAACCTATCTCTATTCCTGAATGGAAATGGGACCATGTTGAGATGGACTTCGTCACTGGATTTCCCAAATCACAGAAAGGTAATGATGCTATTCTTGTCGTCATTGACCGGCTTTCCAAAGTTGCACATTTTCTGGCGGTCAAAGAAACGATCACTGCTAGTCAGCTGGCAACGCTCTATATGTCCAGGATTGTTTCACTCCACGGTATTCCATTGGTTATCAGTTCAGACCGTGGCAGCTTATTCACTTCAAGATTCTGGGCAAGTTTCCAAGAAGCTATGGGAACTCATCTGTCATTCAGTACTGCGTTTCATCCTCAGTCGCAAGGGCAAGTTGAACGCGTCAACCAAGTTCTCGAAGACATGCTTCGAGCTTGTGTTATTTCCTTCGGCAAGAAATGGGAGGAATCTCTCCCGTATGCTGAGTTCTCTTATAATAATAGCTATCAAGCTAGTCTGAAGATGGCCCCCTTCGAAGTGTTATATGGACGAAAGTGCCGAACCCCTCTGAACTGGTCAGAAACTGGGGAACGTCCACTCTTTGGTCCGGATATTATCCAACACGCCGAAGAACAAGTCCGCATTATTCGCGAGAATCTCAAGACTGCTCAGTCGCGTCAGAAGAGTCAGTATGACCGTCATCATAAAGACATGGTCTATCAACCTGGCAAAAAGGCTTATCTTTGAGTTAAACGAATGAAGGGTGCTCACCGCTTCGGGATCAAGGGCAAACTAGCTCCTCGCTATATTGGCCCATTCACTATTCTCGAAAGGCGTGGAAAAGTGGCATACCAACTGGAGCTTCCGCCGAACCTTTCTCAGGTTCACGATGTGTTCCACGTGTCGCAGCTCCGCCGTTGCTTCAAGGACCCAATCCGAGCAGTGGATCATGAAGTGCTCGAATTGCAGCAGGACCTCTCCTATAAAGAGCATCCGGTCCGCATTCTCGACCAAGCTGAACGCCGCACACGTCAGAAGGCGATCAAGTTCCTCAAAGTCCAGTGGTCGCACCATTCTGAAGATGAAGCCACTTGGGAACGCGATGATCGCCTGCGTGATGAATACCCCGCATTGTTTCCTTCTACCTTCTAAATCTCGGGACGAGATTTCTTGTAGTGGAGGAGTTTTGTAACGCCCGGATAATCAAGCTACAATAATCCCACGCTAATGGTGCCACTTCACCACGGTTACTGTTGCTAATCTATCGTTAGATCAAAACCGGTCCAAAATTCAAATTCAAAGTTTGGTAAATAATAAAAGTTTTCAAACATTAAAATAAAAATGTTCGGTTTGTACTAAATATTGCATGTGTAAATATGGTGTAATAAACACATTTTTATAAAATGCCTAAATAATTTAAATTGAAATAAAACAGAAAAGAAAATAAATAAAAGAAAGAAAATACAGAAGGGAAAACAAACAAAAGAAGAGGGAGGAAAGAAAACCCACCCGGGCTCCGGCCCAGCAGGCCATTGGGCCAAACCACCTGGCCGGCCCACCCCGCACCCCATAACCTCCCCCACTCCCCCACTCACCCACCGACACCCCCACACTCCCCCCGCAAAATATCCCCCCTCTTCCCCCGATTGGATCGGGATCGAGGAGGGGGAACCGTTCGTCGCCGTCGCCCGAGGACCGCCCGGGCGTCGCCGGACGCCTTCGCCGGACTGCTTCCCCCGTCGCCTGGTCGTCCCAGTCGTCCTCCCCACGCCCCGCTGCCCCATTCCCTACAAACGCGCGGTGAGGCCCCAGGCCTCTTCGCTTCCCCGACCCCGTACGCACGAGCGCACACGCCCAGTCACCCACGCGCGCCCGCGTCGTCCCTGAGTCACCGCGACCCCCCCCGCTCCCTCCGCGCGCACTGCGCCCGCTCGTCGCCCCACCGCAGCTCGCGCTGGCTCGCCCACCCGCGGCCCCCTGCTCCTGGCCACGCCTACCCACGCCGAAGCGCTCGCGTGCTCGTGCGCCCAGCGCCTGCTGCTGCCCTGGGGCCGCGGCCTCCTTCCCCACGTCCCGCCTGGACTGTGCGCCCTTACCCTCCTGCTACCTCGCTCCTGCCCGCGCCCGCATCCGCGGTCGGCCACTTCCCGACCTCGCCTGAGCCTCGCCGTGCCCTGGCTGCCGTCGACTGATGCTTCCCGCGCCTGCCGTCGACCGTTGCTTCCCGCGCCCTCCGGCGCCGCCCCAGTGCTCGCCGCCTCTGCCTCCCGCCGGAGCTCCACGCCGGCCGCCGCCCTGCTCATCCCCTGTTGCCCCGCCGTGGCCTCGCCGCTGCCACGCCGGTGCTGCGCCGGCGTTTTTCCCCTCGCCGTGGCCCCGACTGGCCGCGTCCAGTTCGGGTGCCCGCACCCGCACGTCCCGGCGCCCACCCGCGCCCGTGTGCCCGATAAGGCCCCCAGGGCCTATGACGGGGGGCCCTGCCCAGAACGTTTTTTAATAAATAAGTAAATAAAAATACAATGAATTAATAATTAATTAATGAATTAATTAAGTTAATTAATCGTGTTTAATTAATTAGTTAGTTTAATTAAGCAGGAATTAGTTTAACCTAAACCCTAATTAACCTAACAGTGTATGACAGGTGGGTCCCACTGGGCCCACACGTCAGTTTGACCAGTCGACACCTCTGTTGACTGCTGGATAATGTTGAATTAAATTAATTAAACAAATTCTAAAAATGATTTAAAACTTTAGTAAATCATATAAAATAATCCGTAACTCGGATGAAAATACTTTCTACATGAAAGTTGCTCAGAACGACGAGACAAATCCGGATACACAGCCCGTTCGTCCGCCACACATCCCTAACATATCGAACTCACAACTTTCCCCCTCCGGTTCATCTGTCCGAAAACGCGAAACACCGGGGATACTTTCCCGGATGTTTCCCCCCCTTCGCCGGTACCATCTCTTACCGCGTTGGGCACACCTAGCATCAAGCTTTGTAATGTCATGCATCGCCATGCATTTGTTTGCATTGTATTTACTGTTTATTCCCCCTCTTCTCTCCGGTAGACTACGAGATCGACGCTGCTGCTGCCCAGTTCGACTACGGAGTTGACGACCCCTCCTTCTTGCCAGAGCAATCAGGCAAGCCCCCCCTTGATCACCAGATATCGCCTATTCTTCTCTATAATGCTTGCATTAGAGTAGTGTAGCATGTTATTGCTTTCCGTTAATCCTATCCTGATGCATAGCCTGTCCTTACTACTACTGTTGTTACCTTTACCCGCAATCCTACATGCTTAGTATATGATGCTAGTTTTCCATCAGTGGCCTTACATTCTTGTCCGTCTGCTGTGCTATACTATCGGGCCGTGATCACTTGGGCGGTGATCACGGGTTTATACTTATATACTCTATACATGACACCTGTGGTGACTAAAGTCGGGTCGGCTCGTAGGAGTACCCGCAAGTGGATCTTTGTGGCGGAGCGACAGGGCAGGTTGAGACCACCTAGGCAAGAGGTGGGCCTGGCCCTGGACGGCGTCCGCGGTTACTTCAAAATAACACTCTTAACGAGTTCTTGTTATTTGATCTGAGTCTGGCCATTTGGTCTATACGCACTAACCAACTACGCGGGAACAGTTATGGGCACTCGACGTCGTGGTATCAGCCGAAGCCTTCGTGACATCAGCGACGGAGCGGCGCGCGCCGGATTGGACTGGAACGCCACTAGGCTAGGTTTGCTTCCGGCCGCGTACGCAACGTGCAGGTGTGCAATGGGCGATGGGCCCAGACCCCTGCGCGCATAGGATTTAGACCGGCGTGCTGACCTCTCTGTTGTGCCTAGGTGGGGCTGCGACGTGTTGATCTTCCGAGGCCGGGCATGACCCAGAAAAGTGTGTCCGGCCAAATGGGATCGAGCGTGTTGGGTTATGTGGTGCACCCCTGCAGGGAAGTTTATCTATTCGAATAGCCGTGTCCCTCGGTAAAAGGACGACCCGGAGTTGTACCTTGACCTTATGACAACCAGAACCGGATACTTAATAAAACACACCCTTCCAAGTGCCAGATACAACCCGGTGATCGCTCTCTAACAGGGCGACGAGGAGGGGATCGCTGGGTAGGATTATGCTATACGATGCTACTTGGAGGACTTCAATCTACTCTCTTCTACATGCTGCAAGATGGAGGCTGCCAGAAGCGTAGTCTTCGACAGGACTAGTTACCCCCCCTTATTCTGGCTTTCTGCAGTTCAGTCCACCGATATGGCCCTCTACACATATACCCATGCATATGTAGTGTAGCTCCTTGCTTGCGAGTACTTTGGATGAGTACTCACAGTTGCTTTTCTCCTTCTTTTCCCCTTTCTATACCTGATTGTCGCAACCAGATGCTGGAGTCCAGGAGCTAGAGATCCCGAGGATGATTCTACATGGAGTTTGGCTTCGAGGAGTAGTTAGGAGGTCCCAGGCAGGAGGCCTTGCCTTTTCGATCGTTGCTACTTTTGTGCTAGCCTTCTTAAGGCAAACTTGTTTAACTTATGTCTGTACTCAGATATTGTTGCTTCCACTGACTCGTCTATGATCGAGCAATTGTATTCGAGCCCTCGAGGCCCCTGGCTTGTATTATGATGCTTGTATGACTTAGTTATGTTGTAGAGTTGTGTTGTGATATCTTCCCGTGAGTCCCTGATCTTGATCGTACACATTTGCGTGCATGATTAGTGTACGATTGAATCGGGGGCGTCACAACGACAACCGCCTCCACCACCCATGAGCGGTCCATACCTTTGCGAAGGTGGATGACATACGTGGGTGCGAACAGGTGGGGTGGTCGGTCGCCGGCTCAGACGGTGGGAGAAAGGGCTCAGAGGGGTAGGGTTTTTGGGTGTGGCCAGCCTGTTTAAATAGCCAGGGCAACTATATATGTGGATTGAATGTGGGTGGCTAGAGTAGGCTTCTCGGTCGACAGTCGACGTACTGGTGTGTATGTCATGCACACAGGCAATCAGTTGACATGAATGCGGGTAGGCGGCTGTCTGATCACGTCCGCTTTGACTGGCATGAATCCGGCGCTGAGAGCAAGCAGACGTGGCAGGAGAGGGGAAAGTGGATTTCTGGTTGGGTCCGGCGTGGCGGACATCCGAGCTCCCCGAAACCTCCCCACAACTTAAGCTTGTTCCTGGTTTGCGGGATTTCGAATATCCGAACAACCTGGACAATTTAGGTGACCATTGTTGGATCGCGAAAAAGTGTCTGGATCGCCCGATCCAGATTTTTGCGGCCGGTTTGGTGATCTGCGTTTGAGTTGCCCTAAGGCCTCTCCCAACGCACCATGTATTAGCATATATTATCCTAGAAGATATAAAACTTAAGAGACAACTAGCCCAATCCATTATTTCTTAAGGGTTGTATCTAAATTTAATGATTTAGGGATCATCTATACATGTGAGCTAGCAGATTTTTTTGCATATTGCCACATGCAAGGGTTGTATGTTAGCTAAGCTACAACCTCCCTCTCCATGTCATCATTAACTACTATGCCACATCAGCAACATAACTACGAAACCGTGCTAAGAAAACCTGCATTCAGAGAGCCCTAAGAACCGGACTCAACACATGTTCCTAGGAAAATGCAATAAATACAAAGAAATAGATAGAGAGAAGATGAAAGGCACTATTTTATTATCCATGCACTAATAAAAATCAAAAACTAGTTTGTGTGTTGTGTGACGATAGAGCAAATGCGCATTTCAATATCAAATTGACTTTCTTTCAATTTCTTTGTTTAATTTATGGGTTATCCGAGGCCCAACCCTGCAAGTGTAACAGGTGCAGCTGCACAGGCCCCCAAGCTAGATATGTATTTCTATAGGCCCATTTAATCAGAATTTAGAAAAAAACAAAACTAAAAAAACAACCCACTGGAGGGCTACAGTCTGAGCATGTATGTGGGACCAAGCCAGACATGTATGGCTGCCGGCACAAGCAACACATCGCGTGTTAATCGTCTCCAGTCTCAGACTCCAGGTCGCCTCGTCTTCTCCCTGACCACGCCTCCTCGTTGCTCGTTCTCCTTCCTTCCCAATCACCCTATGATAGCGAGTCGTTCGACTGTTGCAATTTGTAGTAGTTTGGCAAGAATTAATGGAGGAAATCACGATTTATAGATTCCCAATCAATTACCCCCTTTATATATATATATATATTTCTCGGTCCAGGGTTGCGTATGGGCTCTGGACCAACATCGCAAAATGCTCGGCCACCCCGATCCATTGCGTGGATGAGCATGTTGACATCATTCCCGTTGAGTTTGCCTGCCCTATCTCCTCCTTCCCCGTCCAGTACCTTGACCTCCCCTTGGTGCTTGGCAAGATCCTAATGCCGGCTCTCCTACCCCTTGTCGACAGGCTTGAGAAGAAGATCCCGACTTGGCGGGCTTCCCTAATATTTCATGGTGATTGGCTGACCCTAGTGCAGCACGTCCTTTGTGTGATTCCCAACCACTTCCTTTTCCCCATTGCGTTGACGAAATCCATCCTCGCGCGAGTCAACCAGGTGATCTATGCTTTCCTCTGGGCCGAGCGCAGGTATGCTACGGGTGGCCAATGCAAAGTGAGCTGGCCGCGCGTCTGCCGCCCCGTCCAGCTCGCTGGTCTCGGTATGCATGTTCCTCATCACACCAGCCTCGCACTGCACGCTAGATGGATTTGGCTGTAGCACACAGACCTCTCATTGTTGGGGATCATTGCAGAAATTAAAATTTTTCTACGCATCACCAAGATCAATCTATGGAGTTTACTAGCAACGAGAGAGAGGAGTGCATCTTCATACCTTTGAAGATCGCGAGACGGAAGCGTTGCAAGAACGTGGATGAGGGAGTCGTACTCGTAGCGATTCAGATCGCGGTGGATTCTGATCCTAGCGCCGAACAACGGCACCTCCGCGTTCAACACACGTGCAGCCCGGTGACGTCTCCCGCACCTTGATCCAGCAAGGAGGAGGGAGAGGTTGAGGAAGAGGGCTCCAACAGCAGCACGACGGCGTGGTGGTGATGGAGTGGCAGTTCTCCGGCAGGGCTTCGCCAAGCTCACGCGGAGGAGGAGAGGTGTTGGGGAGGGGAGGGGCTGCGCCTTGGATGTGGTCGTGCAGCCCTCCCTCCACCCCTCTATTTATAGGGCGAAGGGGGAAGGGGGCCGGCCCCTCTAGATGAGATCTAGAGGGGGGGCGACGGCCAAGGGGGAGGGGGCTTCCCCCCCAAGCAAGGGGGGGCGCCCCCTTTAGGGTTCCCCCAACCCTAGGCGCATGGGCCCTAGGGGCCCAGCCCACTTAGGGGCTGGTTCCCTTCCACCTACAGCCCATAAGGCCCTCCGAGGCAGGTGGACCCTCCCGGTGGACCCCCGGAACCCCTCCGGTGGTCCCGGTACAATACCGGTATACCCCCGAATATTTCCGGTGACCGTATGATGACTTCCCATATATAAATCTTCACCTCCGGACCATTCAGAACTCCTTGTGACGTCCGGGATCTCATCCGGGACTCGGAACAACATTCGGTAACCACATACAAATCTTCCTTATAACCCTAGCGTCATCGAACCTTAAGTGTGTAGACCCTACGGGTTCGGGAATCATGCAGACATGACCGAGACAGCTCTCTAGCCAATAACCAACAGCGGGATCTGGATACCCATGTTGGCTCCCAGATGTTCCACGATGATCTCATCGGATGAACCACGATGTCGAGGATTCAAGCAATCCCGTATACAATTCCCTTTGTCAATCGGTACGTTACTTGCCCGAGATTCGATCGTCGGTATCCCAATACCTCGTTCAATCTCGTTACCGGCAAGTCACTTTACTCATTCCGTAATGCATGATCCCGTGACTAACTACTTAGTCACATATTGAGCTCATTATGATGATGCATTACCGAGTGGGCCTAGAGATACCTCTCCGTCATACGAAGTGACAAATCCCAGTCTCGATCCGTGCCAACCCAACAGACACTTTCGGAGATACCTGCAGTGCACCTTTATAGCCACCCAGTTACGTTGTGACGTTTGGTACACCCAAAGCATTCCTACGGTATCCGGGAGTTGCACGATCTCATGGTCTAAGGAAATGATACTTGACATTAGAAAAGCTTTAGCAAACGAACTACACGATCTAGTGCTATGCTTAGGATTGGGTCTTGTCCATCACATCATTCTCCTAATGATGTGATCCCGTTATCAATGACATCCAATGTCCATGGTCAGGAAACCGTAACCATCTATTGATCAACGAGCTAGTCAACTAGAGGCTCACTAGGGACATGTTATGGTCTATGTGTTCACACATGTATTACGATTTCCGGATAACACAATTATAGCATGAACAATAGACAATTATCATGAACAAGGAAATATAATAATAACCATTTTATTATTGCCTCTAGGGCATATTTCAACAGTCTCCCACTTGCACTAGAGTCAATAATCTAGTTACATTGTGATGAATCGTACACCCATAGAGTTCTGGTGTTGATCATGTTTCGCCCGTGGAAGAGGTTTAGTCAACGTATCTGCGACATTCAAATCCGTATGCACTTTACAAATATCTATGTCTCCATTTTGAACATTTTCATGAATGGAGTTGAAGCGACGCTTGATGTGCCTGGTCTTCTTGTGAAACCTGGGCTCCTTGGCAAGGGCAATAGCTCCAGTGTTGTCACAGAAGAGAGTCATCGGCCCCGATGCATTGGGAATAACTCCTAGGTCGGCAATGAACTCCTTCATCCAGATTGCTTCATGTGCTGCCTCCGAGGCTGCCATGTACTCTGCTTCACATGTAGATCCCGCCACGACGCTTTGCTTGCAACTGCACCAGCTGACTTCCCCACCATTCAAAATATACACGTATCCGGTTTTTGACTTAGAGTCATCCAGATCTGTGTCGAAGCTAGCATCGACGTAACCCTTTACAACGAGCTCTTCGTCACCTCCATAAACGAGAAACATATCCTTAGTCCTTTTCAGGTACTTCAGGATGTTCTTGACCGCTGTCCAGTGTTCCATGCCGGGATTACTTTGGTACCTTCCTACCAAACTTACGGCAAGGTTTACATCAGGTCTGGTACACAACATGGCATACATAATAGACCCTATGGCCGAGGCATAGGGGATGACACTCATCTTTTCTCTATCTTCTGCCGTGGTCGGGCATTGAGCCGTGCTCAATCTCACACCTTGCAATACAGGCAAGAACCCCTTCTTGGACTGATCCATATTGAACTTCTTCAATATCTTGTCAAGGTATGTGCTTTGTGAAAGACCTATGAGGCGTCTCGATCTATCTCTATAGATCTTGATGCCTAATATGTAAGCAGCTTCTCCAAGGTCCTTCATTGAAAAACACTTATTCAAGTAGGCCTTTATGCTTTCCAAGAATTCTATATCATTTCCCATCAATAGTATGTCATCAACATATAATATGAGAAATGCTACGGAGCTCCCACTCACTTTCTTGTAAACACAGGCTTCTCCATAAGTCTGTGTAAACCCAAACGCTTTGATCATCTCATCAAAGCGAATGTTCCAACTCCGAGATGCCTGCACCAGCCCATAGATTGAGCGCTGGAGCTTGCATACCTTGTCAGCATTCTTAGGATCGACAAAACCTTCCGGCTGCATCATATACAATTCTTCCTTAAGGAAGCCGTTAAGGAATGCCGTTTTGACGTCCATTTGCCATATTTCATAATCGTAGAATGCGGCAATTGCTAACATGATTCGGACGGACTTCAGCTTCGCTACGGGTGAGAAGGTCTCATCGTAGTCAACTCCTTGAACTTGTCGATAACCCTTAGCGACAAGTCGAGCTTTATAGATGGTAACATTTCCATCCGCGTCCGTCTTCTTAAAGATCCATTTATTTTCTATCGCTCGCCGATCATCGGGCAAGTCTGTCAAAGTCCATACTTTGTTTTCATACATGGATCCTATCTCGGATTGCATGGCTTCAAGCCATTTGTTGGAATCTGGGCCCGCCATTGCTTGTTCATAGTTCGAAGGTTCACTGTTGTCCAACAACATGATTTCCATGACAGGGTTGTCGTACCACTCTGGTGCGGAACGTGTCCTTGTGGACCTACGAAGTTCAGTGGTAACTTGATCATGATCGTCATCATTAACTTCCTCTCTAGTCGGTGCAGGCACCACAGAAACATTTTCTTGTGCTGCGCTACTTTCTGGTTCGAGAGGGGTCATCTCATCAAGTTCCACTTTCCTCCCACTTACTTCTTTCGAGAGAAACTCTTTCTCCAGAAAGGACCCGTTCTTAGCAACAAAGATCTTGCCTTCGGATCCGAGGTAGAAGGTATACCCAATGGTTTCCTTAGGGTATCCTATGAAGACGCATTTTTCCGACTTGGGTTCGAGCTTTTCAGGTTGAAGTTTCTTGACATAAGCATCGCATCCCCAAACTTTAAGAAACGACAGCTTAGGTTTCTTTCCAAACCATAATTCATACGGTGTCGTCTCAACGGATTTCGACGGAGCCCTATTTAAAGTGAATGCGGCAGTCTCTAAAGCATAACCCCAAAATGATAGCGGTAGATCGGTAAGAGACATCATAGATCGCACCATATCCAATAGAGTGCGATTACGACGTTCGGACACACCATTACGCTGAGGTGTTCCAGGCGGTGTGAGTTGTGAAACAATTCCACATTCCTTAAGTGTGTGCCAAATTCGTGACTCAAATATTCCCCTCCACGATCTGATCGTAAGAACTTTATTTTCCTGTCACGTTGATTCTCAACCTCACTCTGAAATTCCTTGAACTTTTCAAAGGTCTCAGACTTGTGTTTCATTAAGTAGAGATACCCATATCTACTCAAGTCATCAGTGAGGGTGAGAACATAACGATAGCCACCGCGAGCCTCAACGCTCATTGGACCGCACACATCAGTATGTATGATTTCCAATAAGTTGGTTGCTCGCTCCATTGTTCCGGAGAATGGAGTCTTGGTCATTTTGCCCATGAGGCATGGTTCGCACGTGTCAAATGATTCATAATCAAGAGACTCCAAAAGTCCATCTGCATGGAGTTTCTTCATGCGTTTGACACCAATGTGACCAAGGTGGCAGTGCCACAAGTATGTGGGACTATCATTATCAACCTTACATTTCTTGGCATTCAGACTATGAATATGTGTAACATCACGTTCAAGATTCATTAAGAATAAACCATTGACCAGCGGGGCATGACCATAAAACATATCTCTCATATAAATAGAACAACCATTATTCTCGGATTTAAATGAGTAGCCATCTCGCATAAAACGAGATCCAGATACAATGTTCATGCTCAAAGCTGGCACTAAATAACAATTATTGAGGTTTAAAACTAATCCCGCAGGTAAATGTAGAGGTAGCATGCCGACGGCGATCACATCGACCTTGGAACCATTCCCGACGCGCATCGTCACCTCGTCCTTCGCCAGTCTCCGCTTATTCTGCAGCTCCTACTTTGAGTTACAAATATGAGCAACCGCACCGGTATCCAATACCCAGGAGCTACTACGAGCGCTGGTTAGGTACACATCAATAACATGTATATCACATATACCTTTGGTATTGCCGGCCTTCTTATCCGCTAAGTACTTGGGGCAGTTCCGCTTCCAGTGACTGTTTCCCTTGCAATAAAAGCACTCAGTCTCAGGCTTGGGTCCATTCTTTGTCTTCTTCCCGGCAGCTTGCTTACCGGGCGCAACAACTCCCTTGCCGTCTTTCTTGAAGCTCTTTTTACCCTTGCCTTTCTTGAACTTAGTGGTTTTATTCACCATCAACACCTGATGTTCCTTTTTGATCTCCACCTCCGCTGATTTCAGCATCGAATATACCTCAGGAATGGTTTTCTCCATCCCCTGCATATTGAAGTTCATCACAAAGCTCTTGTAGCTTGGTGGGAGCGACTGAAGGATTCTGTCAATGACCGCATCATCCGGGAGATTAACTCCCAGCTAAGATAAGCGGTTGTGCAACCCAGACATTTTGAGTATGTGCTCGCTGACAGAACTATTCTCCTCCATCTTACAACTGTAGAACTTGTCGGAGACTTCATATCTCTCGACCCGGGCATGAGCTTGGAAAACCATTTTCAGCTCTTGGAACATCTCATATGCTCCGTGCTGCTCGAAACGCTTTTGGAGGTCCGGTTCTAAGCTGTAAAGCATGGCGCACTGAACCAGGGAGTAATCATCAACACGTGTTTGCCAGGCGTTCATAACGTCTTGGTTTGCTGGGACGGGTGCTTCACCTAGCGGTGCTTCAAGGACATATGCTTTCTTGGCAGCTATGAGGATGATCCTCAAGTTCCGGACCCAGTCCGTATAGTTGCTACCATCGTCTTTCAGCTTGGTTTTCTCTAGGAACGCGTTGAAGTTGAGGTTGACATTAGCGTGGGCCATTTGATCTACAAGACATATTGTAAAGATTTTAGACTAAGTTCATGATAATTGAGTTCATCTAATCAAATTATTAATGAACTCCCACTCAGACAGACATCCCTCTAGTCATCTAAGTGATACATGATCCGAGTCAACTAGGCCGTGTCCGATCATCACGTGAGACGGACTAGTCATCATCGGTGAACATCTTCATGTTGATCGTATCTTCTATACGACTCATGTTCGACCTTTCGGTCTTCCGTGTTCCGAGGCCATGTTTGTACATGCTAGGCTCGTCAAGTCAACCTAAGTGTATTGCGTGTGTAAATCTGGCTTAGACCCGTTGTATGCGAACATTAGGACCTGTCGCACCCGATCATCACGTGGTGCTTCGGAACAACGGACTTTAGCAATGGTGCAGAGTTAGGGGGAACACAATTCTTGAAATTTTAGTGAGAGATCATCTTATTTAGGCTACCATCGTTCTAAGCAAATAAGATGTAAAACATGATAAACATCACATGCAATCAAATAGTGACATGATATGGCCAATATCATTTTTGCTCCTTTTGATCTCCATCTTCGGGGCGCCATGATCATCATCGTCACCGGCATGACACCATGATCTCCATCATCATGATCTCCATCATCGTGTCTTCATGAAGTTGTCTCGCCAACTATTACTACTACTACTATGGCTAACGGTTAGCAATAAAGTAAAGTAATTACATGACGTTTCAGTTGACACGCAGGTCATAAATAAATTAAGACAACTCCTATGGCTCCTGCCGGTTGTCATACTCATCGACATGCAAGTCGTGATTCCTATTACAAGAACATGATCAATCTCATACATCACATATATCATTCATCACATTCTTCTGGCCATATCACATCACATGACACATGCTGCAAAAATAAGTTAGACGTCCTCTAATTGTTGTTGCAAATATTTACGTGGCTGCTATAGGTTTCTAGCAAGAACGTTTCTTACGTACGCCAAAAACCACAACGTGCTATGCCAATTTCTATTTACCCTTCATAAGGACCCTTTTCATCGAATCCGATCCGACTAAAGTGGGAGAGACAGACACCCGCTAGCCACCTTATGCAACTAGCACATGTCAGTCGGTGGAACCTGTCTCACGTAAGCGTACGTGTAAGGTCGGTCCGGGCCGCTTCATCCCACGATGCCGCCGAATCAAGATAAGACTAGTAACGGCAAGTAAATTGACAAAATCGACACCCACAACAACTTGTGTTCTACTCGTGCATAGAAACTACGCATAGACCTAGCTCATGATGCCACTGTTGGGGATCATTGCAGAAATTAAAATTTTTCTACGCATCACCAGGATCAATCTATGGAGTTTACTAGCAACGAGAGAGAGGAGTGCATCTTCATACCTTTGAAGATCGCGAGACGGAAGCATTGCAAGAACGCGGATGAGGGAGTCGTACTCGTAGCGATTCAGATCGCGGTGGATTCTGATCCTAGCGCCGAACAACGGCACCTCCGCGTTCAACACACGTTCAGCCCGGTGACGTCTCCCGCACCTTGATCCAGCAAGGAGGAGGGAGAGGTCGAGGAAGAGGGCTCCAACAGCAGCACGGCGGCGTGGTGGTGATGGAGTGGCAGTTCTCCGGCAGGGCTTCGCCAAGCTCACGCGGAGGAGGAGAGGTGTTGGGGAGGGGAGGGGCTGCGCCTTGGATGTGGTCGTGCAGCCCTCCCTCCACCCCTCTATTTATAGGAGAAGGGGGAAGGGGGCCGGCCCCTCTAGATGAGATCTAGAGGGGGGGCGGCGGCCAAGGGGGAGAGGGCTTGCCCCCCAAGCAAGGGGGGCGCCCCCTTTAGGGTCCCCCCCAACCCTAGGCGCATGGGCCCTAGGGGCCCAGCCCACTTAGGGGCTAGTTCCCTTCCACCTACAGGCCATAAGGCCCTCCGGGGCAGGTGGACCCTCCCAGTGGACCCCCGGAACCCCTTCGGTGGTCCCGGTACAATACCGGTATACCCCCGAATATTTCCGGTGACCGTATGATGACTTCCCATATATAAATCTTCACCTCCGGACCATTCCAGAACTCCTCGTGACGTCCGGGATCTCATCCAGGACTCGGAACAACATTCGGTAACCACATACAAATCTTCTTTATAACCCTAGCGTCATCGAACCTTAAGTGTGTAGACCCTACGGGTTCGGGAATCATGCAGACATGACCGAGACAGCTCTCTAGCCAATAACCAACAGCGGGATCTGGATACCCATGTTGGCTCCCACATGTTCCACGATGATCTCATCGGATGAACCACGATGTCGAGGATTCACGCAATCCCGTATACAATTCCCTTTGTCAATCGGTACGGTACTTGCCCGAGATTCGATCGTCGGTATCCCAATACCTCGTTCAATCTCGTTACCGGCAAGTCACTTTACTCGTTCCGTAATGCATGATCCCGTGACTAACTACTTAGTCACATATTGAGCTCATGATGATGATGCATTACCGAGTGGGCCCAGAGATACCTCTCCGTCATACGGAGTGACAAATCCCAGTCTCGATCCGTGCCAACCCAACAGACACTTTCGGAGATACCTGTAGTGCACCTTTATAGCCACCCAGTTACTTTGTGACGTTTGGTACACCCAAAGCATTCCTACGGTATCTGGGAGTTGCACGATCTCATGGTCTAAGGAAATGATACTTGACATTAGAAAAGCTTTAGCAAACGAACTACACGATCTAGTGCCATGCTTAGGATTGGGTCTTGTCCATCACATCATTCTCCTAATGATGTGATCTCGTTATCAATGACATCCAATGTCCATGGTCAGGAAACCGTAACCATCTATTGATCAACGAGCTAGTCAACTAGAGGCTCACTAGGGACATGTTATGGTCTATGTGTTCACACATGTATTACGATTTCCGGATAACACAATTATAGCATGAACAATAGACAATTATCATGAACAAGGAAATATAATAATAACCATTTTATTATTGCCTCTAGGGCATATTTCCAACACTCATGTCCTTGGAGCCACCTCCGCTACCCTGCAACCCCAAGGTTCAGGCTGTTGTGTGCGCCTCATCTTCCCTACAACTTGCGGACGTTGATTCTTGCATTTTCTACACCGATCATTGGGTGGATGGCCGCTCGGTGGCTGATCTTGCGCCTCTGATCATCGCACTCGTCCCTCATTGGCGTCGCAAGCTTCACACAAGTCGTGACATCTAGGGGCTTGGGCCTACTTCCATGGTTCAATATGACGACCTTTGGCACCGACTGGGACACAGTGCCCTCTAGCCGTCCCCTAATAGGTACATCTAAAGATGGACGCCCTCCGACACTTATTATCCTGTGTCTTGCTACCTAGCCCTATTCCATAACTCACTAACGGGCCCGAATTGGCGCCTCACGTGACGGATGTGTGATTGCTTGCATCTGCATTGGTATTTCCTCAAAAAGGAGAGGATGATGCAGCACAACAACGGTAAGTATTTCCCTCAGTTATGAAACCAAAGTTATCAATCTACTAGGAGAACCAAGCAACACTTGTAAACAACACCTGCACACACATAACAAATACTTGCAACCCAACAAGTAAGAGGGGTTATCAATCCCTCCTCGATGTTGAGTTAGATTAAACTGTATGAGATTGGATAATTAGATCTAGGAAAAACAAAAAATAAAATAAGTAAAGAAAAAGTGCAACAAGGTATTTTTGGGGTTTTGGAATAATAGATCTAAAAATAATATGATAGGAAATAGACCCGGGGGCCGTAGATTTCACTTGTGACTTCTCTCGAGAAAATAGCGTATGGTGGGTAAAAAAATTACTGTTGGGCAATTGATAGAAGAGCAAATAATTATGACGATATCCAAGGCAATGATCATGTATATAGGCATCACGTCCAAGATTAGTAGACCGAAATGATTCTGCATCTACTGCTATTTCTCCACACATCGACTGCTATCCAACATGCATCTAGTGTATTAAGTTCATGGAGAAACGGGGTAATGCAATAAGAATGATGACATGATGTGGACAAGATCTATTCATGTAGGGATAGACCCCATCCTTTTATCCTTAATGGCAACGATACATGCGTGTCACTTCTCCTTCTATCACTGAGATTGAGCACCGCAAGATCGAACCCATCACGAAGCATCTCTCCCCATTGCAAGAAAGATCAATCTAGTTGGCCAAACCAAACCAAAGTTTTGGAGAAGAAAAACGAGGCTATAATAATCATGCATATAAGAGATCAAAGAAGACTCAAATAATATTCATAGATAGATCTGATCATGTAGCGACCCGACCTCAGACGGTCAAGTCTCTGTGCATCAGTGTCATGCCTGGATCAGTAATGCTGACACGCACAGTACTTGAAGGATTTATAACAGAGTAGCAATCACACACTTATTACATCGAATGTCTCAAAAGAGAACTTATTACAAATAATATGGCTTAAGGCCATCTAAATATGATAACAGTGGAAGGCTTGGAAGATAAAGTGAGTCCATCAACTCCAACGGCATCACTGAGTGAAAGACCACGACCTAAGGCACCTTACTCATCGTCTGAAAAGTCTGCAACATGATACGTTGCAGCCCGAAAACGGGTCAGCACATGGAATATGCTGGCAATGTAACACAAGAGAGTAATAAACAGAATAAAGCTATCACTACATGCATATATGGCAGGTGGAGGCTGTGTGGTTAATATGTTTTGCGGAAAGCCAATTTTTCCCTACAACAAAGGAATACAATTTTATTTAACTACAAAGTTGGTTGTTAAACATTGAGAATGGTAAACCCCATCTCAATCCCAATTAAAAGGTAATTAATAACCCAATCAAAATTATTCTTGTAATAGAGTGATGAGATCCACATGATAATCCAAGAACTAGATACTCAAGATGTCCATAACCGGGGACACGGCTAACCATGATTAGTTTGTACACTCTGCAGAGGTTTGTGCACTTTTCCCCACAAGACTTGATCTCCTCCGTTTGATTTCTCGCACTACATGATGCTTGAGAAACGGATGACCGAGACACAGTCTTTCTGAAGAGGCCCCTTAACCGATAGATAGGCCTGTACACCTACAATCCCCTACATCTGCTAGCCCATCATGGAAAGGTTTCCCACAACTTACTCAACTATGCCAGAGCCCATAATGGCATGTGGCTGCACATGGAAGTTTCTAGCATGAATAATCTTATGATCCCTTTGAGCCTGGGTGGCAGTCCATAGGAGAATCACACGGTACCCCGGGATTTCCAAAAATATAGGCAACACTGGGTTCCCCAGGTGCCTCAATCCACCCAGATGTGTATTAAAGTTGCCACCTTAAGTTAACCATTAATTAAAAATGCTCACATCTGTCATGAATACACTCAAACCCAATCCACGTCTGCGAGCATAGCATGGCAATATAAGCATAATGTAATAGTAACTCCCAAGGTTTGAATGTAGGGCAATAGGTTCCTACCTCATCAACTACTTCCCAATACCCACATGTTATCAATCCTACTCATGCAATGTTTGAGGGTGAAACTAATGCATAAAAACTGGGTATGAAAAGGGAATGATCAAAGTGTTACTTGCCTTGTTGATGATCCGCAAAACCTAGAGACTCGTAGTAGCACGCTACGCACTTCGGGTACTCTATCGCAAACAAACAAGCATACAATAAGCAATCAAGCAAGGGCACGGGTAAAACTCAAATAAGAGATCTAACCAGAAAGTTCAACTTAAGAACTCCGGTTTGCAAAAAGAATCAAATCAAACGAAGCAACAAAACTCAAACGGCGAAAGAAACAAGCTTCGATTACTAATCTGGACTAAAGTCAAATTTTATAGTAGCAAAAACTTGTTTAATTTGGTTAAACAGAAAGAGGGGTCCGAGACAAAACTCTAGGCGCTTGAATCGCCTGATTCCGATAAACGAGCGAAAAGATAAACTAAAACGAAAATCGGATCAAAAATCGTGATCGAAAATAATCGCGAAAAATCCGAGAAAAAGAAAAACTGACGAACAGGCTAACGAACGAACGTTCGCTGTCTGCGGCTAAACGGTGAAAACCGTTCGTTAAAACGAACGAACGAACGGGCGTTCGCTAAATAACTAAACCGAAAAAACCGATCTAAAATAAAAGAACGCATCTAGGGTTAAAAAAAAGATCGGTTTTCTCGCGAAAACCGAGGCGGTGGCTGCGACTACCTCCGGCAGGTCAGGCGAACGGCGGCGCGGCTAGCGCGGCAGCGGCGGCGGCGGCGCGCAACGGCGGGCGCGGGTGGGCTGGCGGCGGCGGCTGGGCCTTGGGGCGGCTCGAGGCTGCGGCTTATAAAGCCCCTCCCCCCCCCCCCCCCCCGCGGCGGAGTCCCGCTCGGGTACGGCCCGAAGTCGGTTTCTTTTTTTTTTAATTATTCCGTGCAGAAAAAAAAATAAAAAAAATACTAAACGTACTCAAAAATCCTGAAATAAAATTTTCCCGTCCTCTAAAAATCTACCGGACAAGGTGAACATTTATTTGGGACTCTAATGCAATTTTGAAAAACGCATATTTTTCCTAATTCAAATAAAATAGCGATAAAACTCTGAATAAAAAATCTTATTTGTTTTTAATATTAACTCTCCAATATTTCTTTATTTTGAGGAAGTCATTTTATCCTCTCTCTTTATTTTTGTAAAAGAAATATTCGAAGAGAAAATAATTAAAATCAAACGATCCTCTTTTCAAAATTCGAGAAAAACTCGAATATGAAAATAATGAAATCCCCAACTCTCTCCGTGAGTCCTTGAGTTGCGTAGAATTTCTAGGATCAAACCAAAATGCAATAAGATATGATATGCAATGATGATCTAATGTATAACATTCCAAATTGAAAATTTGGGATGTTACAAACCTACCCCCCTTAAGATGAATCTCGCCCTTGAGATTCGGGTTGGCTAGAAAATAGGTGAGGGTGATCTTTCCGTAGGTCTTCCTCTCATTCCCAGGTGGCTTCATCTTCGGTATGGTGACTCCACTGAACTTTGCAGAACTTGATTACTTTGCTGCGTGTGACTCGGCTAGCAAACTCGAGTATCTTGACTAGCTTCTCCTCATAAGTCAAGTCACTATCCAACTGTATCGCTTCCAGTGGTACTGTATCTCTCAGAGGGATATCAGCCATCTCTGCATGGCACTTCTTCAACTGAGAAACATGGAACACATCGTGAACTCCTGACAATCCTTCGGGTAATTCCAACTTGTAAGCAACTACTCCCATACGTTCCAAAACTTTGTATGGTCCCACACAACGTGGTGCTAACTTTCCCTTAACTCCAAAGCGCTTCACTCCTCGAAGTGGGGATACACGAAGATACACTATGTCTCCGACTTCGTAAACTGTCTCCTTGCATTTAGAATCCGCATAACTCTTCTGCCTGGACTGGGCTACCTTGAGTCTATCGCGAATCAACTTAACCTTCTCTTTAGACTCTTTAATCAAATCTGGTCCTAACAACTGTCGGTCTCCAACTTCATCCCACAACAACGGTGTCCTGCACCTTCTTCCGTACAAAGCTTCGAAAGGGGCCATCTTCAAACTGGCTTGTTAGCTGTTGTTGTAAGAGAACTCTGCGTAAGGAAAATTGTCGTCCCAACTAGATCCATAGTCTAGCGCACAAGCTCTCAACATGTCCTCCAGAATCTGATTGACTCTCTCAGTCCGTCCATCCGTCTGCGGGTGAAAAGCTGTACTGAACTCTAGCCTGGTTCCCAAAGTTTCATGCAACTAATTCCAAAACTTTGAGGTAAACTAGGTTCCTCTATCTGGTATAATGGTCCTTGGAACTCCATGTAGACATACGATCCTGGTCATGTATATCTTTGCCAACTTAGCACTGGTGTAAGTGGTCTTCACTGGGATGAAATGAGCTACTTTTATCAAACGATCGACTACAACCCATATCGAGTCATAGCCTGAACGAGTCCTGGGTAATCCCGTGATAAAATCCATGCCTAGCTTATCCCACTTCCATTCGGGTATCGGCAATGGTTGTAGCAATCCTGCTGGCTTCTGATGTTCTGCCTTCACTCTCCGACATACATCACAAACTGCTACATACTCCGCAATATCCTTCTTCATTCCGGTCCACCAGAAACTATCCTTCAAATCCAGGTACATCTTGGTATTTCCTGGGTGAATCGAATATGGCGAATCATGGGCCTCTTGTAGAATCAACTTTCTGATCTCCAGATCATTTGGCACACATACGCGGTCCTCAAACCATAGGGTATCGTGCTCATCCTCACGAAATCCTTTAGCCTTTCCTTTACTCATTCTCCCCTTAATCTCGGCTATCTCCTTGTCCTTTTTCTGAGCTTCTCTGATCTTATCCATCAAAGTAGATTGAATCTCCAAAGCTGCTACATAGCCTCTCGGAACTATCTCCAAACATAGCTCACGAAGGTCCTCTGCTAACTCCTTGGGTAACTCTCCAGTCATGAGTGTATTGAGATGACTCTTGCGGCTCAACGCATTGGCTACTACGTTAGCCTTTCCAGGATGATAGTGCAACCTCATATCATAATCCTTAATGAGTTCCAACCATCTCCTCTGCCTGAGATTCAACTCCTTCTACGTGAAGATATACTTCAAACTCTTGTGATCTGTGTATACCTCACAATGGTTTCCGATGAGAAAATGTCTCCAAGTCTTCAATGCATGCACTACGGCTGCTAACTCCAAATCATGCGTAGCATAATTTAACTCATGGGGTTTAAGCTGTTATGAGGCATATGAAACAACTCTTCCCTCCTGCATAAGTACGGCTCCAAGTCCTCGACGTGAAGCGTCGCAATACACTTCATAATCCTTGCATTGATCTCGCAGAATCAACACTGGTGATGTAACCAAGCGTTTCTTCAACTCCTGAAAACTGGCCTCACATTCCTCAGTCCATTTGAACTTGGTGTCCTTCTTCAACAACTCCGTCATGGGCTTCGCAATCTTTGAGAAATTTTCAATGAACCTCCGGTAGTATCCTGCAAGTCCAAGAAAACTCCGAATCTCTCCTACTGACGTGGGTGACTCCCAATTTGTCACAGTGACAACTTTGGTGGGGTCTACTGCTATTCCTTCTCCGGATATAACATGTCCAAGAAATCCAACTTCCTTCAACCAAAACTCACACTTGCTGAACTTGGCGTATAGCTGATGTTCTCTGAGCTTCCCAAGTACTAAACGCAAATGATCTTTATGTTCCTCTTCATTCTTCGAGTAGACCAGAATATCATCAATGAACACCACAACGAATTTATCCAAAAACTCCAGAAACACCATGTTCATCATGTTCATAAAATAGGCAGGTGCGTTAGTCAGACCGAATGACATAACGGTATACTCATATAGCCCGTACCTCGTGGTAAAAGCTGTCTTAGGTATATCCTGCTCTCGAATCTTCATCTGGTGGTACCCTGATCGCAAATCGATCTTAGAAAACACTTTAGCTCCTTGCAGCTGGTCAAACAAATCATTGATCATTAGCAGTGGGTGATGAAGCTATGTACCTAGGGTAGGGTCATGGGCCTATCCAAGATACCCTCCCCAAGGCCATCACCCTAAAACCAGAAGCATTCGAAGAAGAATCATCATCCACTCGACCATGAAGCATTCCACTCGGAAGACTTGAAGTCACTCGACCATGGAGACTGTCACTCGACCGCCAGAAGGTCTAAAGCCACCCCATACGGCAACGGTCGGTCATTACGTCATAGCTTTAATGGTCATTATGTCACTTTATTACTAGCGTTACCAGTAACGCCCTGTCTTAATGTACCTTAAACCCTGTGTAATTGAGGGCCGGAGGGGTCTGGCGAACTCTATATAAGCCACCCCCTCCTTAGTGACAAGGGTTCGCACCCCCTGTAACACACACGCATATAATCCAGTCGACCGCCTCCGGGCACCGAGACGTAGGGCTGTTACTTCCTCCGAGAAGGGTCTGAACTCGTAAAACTCGTGCGTACAACTTCTCCATAGCTAAGATCTTGCCTCTACATACCTACCCCCCATTCTACTGTCAGACATAGAACCACGACAGTTGGCGCCCACCGTGGGGCAGGTGTCTTAGCGACTTATTGGAGAAGTTGCGATTTTTCCGATCCTCATCAGCATGGTTTCAGGCGGAGGATTGGCCGAGGGTCGCGAGATCCGTCTCGGCGCGCTCGTGTTCGTCGCCGACGACTCCGCTTGGCTCCAAGAGGCTCCACTCGACGTCGAGGCGCTCCCCGTCTGTGGGGCAACACACTTTCGCGCGTGCGTCCACGGCGTCCTCCTGCGACAGCCGTCGACCCAGTATCGGCCGGCTCCTGTGGCGTCTTCACTCCCTGCTGCCCGCCGGCGCAAGCGTTCCGGTCGGTCGAGGCTCCAGCGGTGGGTGAGGCACGCGGTGGCTCGCCAGTCGGCCACCTCCCAAGTCGCGGCAATGGAGCCCGACGAAACTCTCTACGGCCTGTTCGACTGGCTCCGTCGAGACTACATCTGAGTGCGACAGCAGTGACCCCGCGGCGGAAGTCCTGATGGTCAACGGACCGCGCAGTCCCCCTGGCTTTCCCCGCGACGACGGTGGTGATGGCGGAGGCGATCCGTCGCGCGTCCACGAAGAGTACCGCCCCGAGCCCCTCTCTTCGCAGCAGAGGGAAGAGCTTCGCCGCCGTAACATGGATGCACTTCACACTCCTATCGTTGGAGAAACCCCCGAGGCCCGGGCCTTGGAAGAGGCGCGCTTGGCCAACTTGGCTGAGCGCACTCGACTGGAGAACCTCCAGCACGCACTCGACGAGCGTGCTCGGCAGCGGGTTCCTGAGTCCAGTCGACGACAACTTTTTCCGCCTCCAACCCAGGTATATCGAACTCCGATCCAGAATCTCACAGCTGCGGCCCGAATAGCAGAGTCGATTCAGCCTTCCCAGTCGGAAGCTGGTAGGGGTTTGATGCAGATCCGGGCTTTGCTCCGGGCGGCGGGGGAGCAGAACACAGCAGTGTCACAGTCTCGGAATAGGATTCATAGTAGATCTGTAATGGCAGACACAGTTCAGTCGGCTCACAGCCCAAGATCGCCTCCAAGACGTGAGGGACGTGGAGATCGACAGGATCAGTACAGAAACCGTGAGCAGTATGATCGTCGTCGAGCGCCCACACCTCCCCCAAGGAGTGGGTCGTACGCGCCTCGGCAACACGATGACAGACGCCCTCACAGTGGAGGGCGAAGGATTCCAGTCGACCCCCGGGAGCCGGGCTTTGACGCGAGATCCATTCTCGTTCAAGGTCTGGTTGACAGGAACAGGGCACACAGAGATGGCCACGATAGAGATTACCCGACCGGCAACAGAGTGCATGTTTCAGGTCCCGAGTGTTTCAGCAGAGCCATCAGAGCAGCAGTGATTCCTCCCAACTTCAGGTTGGCGACTGGAGTCAGCAAATTCACTGGTGAGTCCAAGCCTGACACTTGGCTTGAGGACTACCGAGTAGCTGTGCAAATTGGTGGTGGCAATGATGAAGTGGCCATGAAGCACCTTCCTCTGATGTTGGAGGGCTCGGCCAGAGCGTGGTTGAATCAGTTAGCACCTGGCAGTATTTATAGCTGGGAAGAGCTTGCCCGAGTGTTTGTCAGAACATTTGAAGGTACATGCAAACGGCCAGCAGGGCTAACAGAGCTACAATCTTGTGTGCAGAAGCCGAATGAAACTTTGAGGGATTATATCCAGAGATGGATCACGTTGCACCACACGGTGGAGAATGTGTCTGATCACCAAGCAGTTTGTGCCTTCAAGGAAGGTGTCAAGTATCGAGAATTGAATCTGAAGTTCGGTCGGACCGGAGATATGTCTCTGAGTCGAATGATGGAAATTGCCACCAAGTATGCTAATGGTGAAGAGGAGGATCGGCTCCGGAGTGGCAAGCACAAAACAGTCGCCCACGAAACCGGGGGAGGGAACTCCAGTCGGAAGCAGAAGCGCAAAGCCGAGCCAGCTGCTCCCGGAGAAGCCTTAGCCGTGACTCAAGGAAAGTTCAAGGGGAAGCCCAAAGGGCCATGGAACCCCAAGAAAGTAAAAGATCAAGATGGAAATGATGTGTTGGATTTACCATGCCACATTCACACCAAAAAAGATGAGGAGGGTAATCTCATTTACCCGAAACATACCACTCGACAGTGTCGGCTCCTAATCCAGCAGTTCCGAGAGAAACAGCCCAAAGAGAAGGAGAAAGAATCGGACAAAGTTGAGGATAAAGAAGAGGACGATGATGGTTACCCCCACGTCAATTCCACTCTGATGATTTTTGCTGATGTTGAGAGCAAAAGTCGACTGAAAGTCATCAACAGAGAAGTGAACATGGTCGCTCCGGCGACGCCCAGTTATTTGAAGTGGTCTCAGACTGCCATTACATTCGACCAGTCTGATCACCCAACACACATAGCCACCCCTGGGAGGCAAGCGTTGGTGGTCGACCCAGTCGTCGAAGGCACTCGGTTGACTAAGGTTCTGATGGATGGTGGCAGTGGCCTGAATATACTGTATGCGGAGACCTTGAAAGGAATGGGCATTCCGATGTCCAGACTCAGTGAAAGCAATATGAGTTTCCATGGAGTTATTCCTGGCAAGAAGGCTGAGTCACTCGGCCAGATCGCCCTCGATGTGGTTTTCGGTGATTCCAAGAATTACCGCAAAGAAAAGTTGACGTTTGAAGTCGTGGATTTCCAGAGTGCTTATCATGCTATTCTGGGCAGGCCGGCTTATGCACGTTTTATGGCTCGACCATGTTACGTGTACCTCAAATTGAAGATGCCTGGTCCTAAAGGAGTGATCACTATCACTGGCAATCGGAAGAAGGCAGAAGAGTGCTTCCAGAAGGGCTCAAAGATCGCCGATGCGCAAATGGCAGTAGTGGAATTGCAGGAGTATCAAAAAAATGCAGATCCGAGTGATTTGTTGCGAGCTAAGAAGCCTGCCACGGATTCAGCATTTCAGTCGTCTGGTGAAACGAAGCCGATTCATATTCACCCGACCGATCCCAATGCTGCTCCGACTCACATTTCGACAACACTCGACTCCAAATAGGAAGAAGCGCTCATCCAGTTCCTCCGTGAGAACTGGGACATCTTTGCATGGAAACCTTCTGACATGCCGGGTGTTCCCAGGGGGCTGGCTGAGCACCGTTTGCGAGTCGACCCAAAAGTGAAACCAGTCAAAGAACATCTTCGACGGTCCGCCGTACAGAAGAGAAAAGCAATCGGTGAAGAAGTGGCTCGGCTCCTAGCAGCTGAGTTTATCCGAGAGATTTACCACTCCGAGTGGCTAGCCAATGTTGTCATGGTCCCCAAGAAGGACGACTCACTTCGCATGTGCATTGACTTCAAGCATATCAATCGGGCCTGCCCGAAAGATCACTTTCCTCTCCCCCGCATCGACCAAATAGTCGACTCGACTGCGGGGTGTGAGCGCTTGTCCTTTTTGGACGCTTATTCCGGGTATCATCAGATCCGACTGTATGGACCCGATGAGATAAAAACAGCTTTCATCACCCCATTTGGGTGCTTCTGTTATGTCACCATGCCATTCGGCTTGAAGAACGCTGGAGCCACATTCATGAGGATGATTCAGAAGTGTTTACTCACTCAAATCAGTCGGAATGTGGAAGCATACATGGATGACATTGTGGTCAAGTCACGTAAAGGTTCCGACCTGCTGGCTGACCTTGCTGAAACTTTTGCCAACCTCAGAAGGTATGATATCAAGCTTAATCCATCAAAGTGCACATTCGGAGTTCCGGGCGGAAAATTACTCGGTTTTCTCGTTTCCGAACGAGGGATCGACGCTAACCCAGAGAAAGTGGGTGCCATACTCCGGATGAAACGCCCTGTGCGTGTGCACGATGTCCAGAAGCTTACTGGTTGTTTGGCCGCCTTAAGTCGATTCATTTCTCGCCTCGGTGAAAAGGCATTGCCTCTTTACCGACTGATGAAAAAGTCTGATAAGTTCGAGTGGACTCCTGAAGCTGATGCAGCGTTTGTAGAGCTCAAAGCCCTGCTTTCCACCCAGCCGGTGCTTGCTGCCCCAATCAGCAAAGAGCCTTTACTGCTTTACATTGCAGCCACTGGACAAGTTGTCAGTACAGTACTTACGGTCGAGCGGGAAGAAGAAGGAAAAGCCTATAAGGTTCAGCGCCCAGTATACTATGTTTCTGAAGTTCTGACTCCGTCAAAGCAAAGATATCCACATTATCAGAAGCTTGTTTATGGGATTTATATGACCACGAAGAAGGTTGCACACTATTTCTCTGACCACTCTATTACAGTCGTCAGCGACGCTCCATTATCAGAGATTCTGAACAACAGAGATGCAACTGGTCGAGTGGCAAAGTGGGCGATTGAACTCCTTCCCTTGGATATCAAGTTTGAGGCAAAGAAGGCTATCAAGTCCCAAGCAATAGCAGATTTCCTCGCCGAGTGGATCGAACAGCAACTGCCAACTCAAGTTCACTCGGAGCACTGGACCATGTTCTTTGATGGCTCCAAGATGCTGAATGGTTCCGGTGCTGGGGTGGTACTGGTATCCCCCCGAGGAGACAAGCTCAGATATGTTCTCCAGATTCACTTTGATTCCTCCAATAACGAAGCGGAATATGAAGCACTCTTATATGGGTTACGTATGGCCATTTCACTCGGCGTCCGTCGCCTCATGGTCTACGGCGACTCAGATTTGGTAGTCAATCAAGTGATGAAGGAGTGGGACGTCAGAAGCCCAGCTATGACTGGTTACTGTAATGCGGTGAGGAAGTTGGAGAAGAAGTTTGAGGGGTTAGAGCTCCATCATATACCCCGACTGAAAAATCAAGCAGCCGATGATTTGGCAAAGATAGGTTCCAAGAGGGAAGCCATTCCCAGCAACGTGTTTTTGGAACACATTCATACACCTTCAGTTCAAGAAGATCCTTTCACTGAAGAGCCCCCGCAGCCTAAGAGTGCCACAGATCCGACTGAAGTCGAAGTCCCAGCCGTGGTCGACCTGATCATGGAGGTTTTGGTCATCACTCCCGACTGGACAGTGCCATACATTGCGTATATCCTTAGGAAGGAACTCCCAGAGGATGAAGAAGAGGCTCGACAGATCGTCCGTCGATCCAAAGCCTTTACTGTGATAAGAGGACAGCTGTTCAGGGAAAGCGTAACCGGAGTCAGCCAGAAATGCATAACACCAGAAGAAGGTCGAGTGATCCTCAACGACATCCACTCGGGGACCTGTGGCCACCATGCGTCCTCTCGGACCATTGTGGCCAAAGCATACCGAGCTGGATTTTATTGGCCACGAGCAAATGAAATGGCGAAAGATATAGTCGACAAATGTGAAGGCTGCCAGTTTTACTCCAATATGTCCCACAAGCCTGCGTCAGCCCTGAAGACCATTCCACTCGTCTGGCCCTTTGCTGTTTGGGGATTGGATATGGTTGGACCCCTGAGGACTGGTAGGAGCGGCTTCACTCATGTGCTTGTAGCAGTCGACAAGTTTACCAAATGGATTGAAGCCAAGCCTATCAAGAATCTTGAAGCCAGTACTGCCGTCAGCTTCATCAGAGAATTGACATTCAGATATGGAGTTCCGCACAGCATCATCACTGACAACGGGTCGAACTTCGATTCTGATGAGTTCAGAGCCTTCTGTGCTTCCCAAGGCACACGAGTCGACTATGCTTCAGTCGCCCACCCCCAGTCGAATGGACAAGCGGAAAGAGCAAATGGTTTGATTCTCAAAGGACTGAAACCCCGATTGATGCGTGATCTCAAGCACGCAGCAGGCGCCTGGGTCGATGAACTTCCATCAGTTCTTTGGGGATTGAGAACAACTCCCAATCGGTCGACTGGCCGAACTCCATTCTTCTTGGTCTATGGAGCTGAAGCTGTTCTACCGAGTGACTTGCTTCACAATGCCCCCCGAGTCGAGCTTTTCTCTGAAGATGAAGCAGAACAGGCCCGGCAGGACGCAGTTGATCTCCTAGAAGAGGAAAGAGAGATGGCCTTAATCCGGTCGACTATTTATCAACAAGACTTGCGCCGATTCCACGCCAGAAACGTGAGAGGTCGAGCCTTTCAAGAGGGAGACTTGGTTCTTCGAGTGGATCAGCAGAAACCACACAAGCTCGCCCCTGCTTGGGAAGGTCCCTTCATCGTCACGAGAGTTCTCCACAATAGGGCATACCATCTTTACAATGTCGAGCATCAGAAAGACGAGCCACGGCTTGGAATGCGGAACTGCTCCGCCCCTTTTATACTTAAGTACTCATTCTGATGAGATGTAATAAAAATACCTTTGTAGTTTGTTTATCAAAGACAAGAGCTTTACAGTCTTCTTAAACGATTGTTGTTGCTTATGTTTGCGTCTCAAATCCCCCAGTGGGTGACTTAGCCGCGAATCCGTTTCACCTAAGTTTGAAAAATCCAACCGAGTGATGAGCAAGCCTCTCACTCGGGGACTTAGCCGCGAATCCGTTTCGCCTAAGTTTGTAAAATCCTACCAAGTGGTGACAAACCATCCCACTCGGGGGCTTAGCTGCAGTCCAGTACTCGCCTATGTTTGTAAAATCCTACCGAGTGATGAGCAAGCCTCTCACTCGGGGGCTTAGCTGCAGTCCAGTACTCGCCTAAGTTCGTAAGATCCTACCGAGTGGTGAGCAACCCTGCCACTCGGGGGCTTAGCTGCAGTCCAGTACTCGCCTAAGTTTGTAAAATCCTACCGAGTGGTGAGCAACCCTCCCACTCGGGGGCTTAGCTGCAGTCCAGTACTCGCCTAAGTTTGTAAAATCCTACCGAGTGGTGAGCAACCCTCCCACTCGGGGGCTTAGCTGCAGTCCAGTACTCGCCTAAGTTTGTAAAATCCTACCGAGTGGTGAGCAACCCTCCCACTCGGGGGCTTAGCTGCAGTCCAGTACTCGCCTAAGTTTGAAAATCCTACCGAGTGGTGAGCAACCCTCTCACTCGGGGGCTTAGCTGCAGTCCAGTACTCGCCTAAGTTTGTAAAATCCTACCGAGTGGTGAGCAACCCTCCCACTCGGGGGCTTAGCTGCAGTCCAGTACTCGCCTAAGTTTGTAAAATCCTACCGAGTGGTGAGCAACCCTCCCACTCGGGGGCTTAGCTGCAGTCCAGTACTCGCCTAAGTTTGTAAAATCCTACCGAGTGGTGAGCAAGCCCTCTCACTCGGGGGCTTAGCTGCAGTCCAGTACTCGCCTAAGTTTGTAAAATCCTACCGAGTGGTGAGCAACCCTCCACTCGGGGGCTTAGCTGCAGTCCAGTACTCGCCTAAGTTTGTAAAATCTACTGAGTGGTGAGCAACCCTCCCACTCGGGGGCTTAGCTGCAGTCCAGTACTCGCCTAAGTTTGTAAAATCCTACTAAGTGGTGAGCAACCCTCCCACTCGGGGGCTTAGCTGCAGTCCAGTACTCGCCTAAGTTTGTAAAATCCTACCGAGTGGTGAGCAACCCTCCCACTCGGGGGCTTAGCTGCAGCCCAGTACTTGCCTAAGTTTGTAAAAACCCTACCGAGTGGTGAGCAACCCTCTCACTCGGGGGCTTAGCTGCAGTCCAGTACTCGCCTAAGTTTAAAAAATCCTACCGAGTGGTGAGCAACCCTCCCACTCGGGGGCTTAGCTGCAGTCCAGTACTCGCCTAAGTTTGCGTTCCATCCCTATCCGCAAGGACGACGAGGTGCAGGTCGACTGCAACCTTCTCCTTCGGAGCTACGCCACAAGTACAACGTGTGCTCCATCCCTATCCGCAAGGACGGCGAGGTGCAGGTCGACTGCAACCTTCTCCTTCGGAGCTACGCCACAAGTACAACGTGCGCTCCGTCCCTATCCGCAAGGACGATGAGGTGCAAGTCGACTGCAACCTTTTCCTTCGGAGCTGCGCCACAAGTACAACATGCGCTCCATCCCTATCCGCAAGGACGACGACGTGCAGGTCGCTGTTACCTTCTCCTTTGGAGCTGCGCCACAAGTACCAGTCGATTGCCTCCACCTCAAAGCTGCATTTCAAGCACAAAGATTATTCCAAATGAAGAACGAGATTCACTCGACTGCAAACACGAGCATACTCAGAGATAAACCAAGTTCGGATAAACCCTAAAGTTCCGGACCACGGATCGAAGTACTCGGGCTTCAAACCCGAAGGAGTTTAACGATTACAAAATCACTCGGCATTCCGAGGCAAATTTAAAGTGAGGCATAAAGTTTGTTCATTCTGCAGGAGGTGGACTAGCAGGATCAACGAACTCGTCCAGGTCAATTCCGTCAGCAATTCGAGTGGCAACAGCGATGAAGGTCTCCATGAAGGACTGGAAGTCATGCCTTTTGGTGCTGGCGACCTTGATTGCTGCTAGCTTGTCTTCTCGCGCCTCCTTGCAGTGGACGCGTACCAGAGACAGAGCCACATCGGCGCCGCACCGCGCAGAAGACTTCTTCCAATCTTGCACACGGCTCGGGATTTCATTAAGTCGAGTCATCAAAGACTCGAGGTCATTCGGAAGAGTCGCCCTTGGCCAGAGTGCTGTGTCGATCCTTGACACCGCAACCTTCAAGCGAGCAAGATAGTCGACGACACCAGCGACGCGGGATTCCAGTCGGAGCACGTTCATGGCAGCTTCATCCTTCACTGGAGAGTTGATGGGGTCCAAGCTTGTCTCAACACGCCCAGTCTCTTCTTCAAAGTTCTGACAAAATTCTGCATGCACAATTCAAAGACAAGTCAATGATTGTACATCGAGTCGACAGCAACAAGTCAATCGGAAGAAAGAAAATACCTTCAAGCATGACGAACAGCTTCTTGGCAAGATCTCCCAGATATTTTTCCAAGTCATTCCTCTTGCGGGCGGTTTCTTCAAACTTGTCGTTCAAGGATATCTTGTCCTTCTTCAGACGAGTCACCTCCCTGTTGGCTTCATTCAAAGCAGTCTTCAGCTTGGTATTCTCTTCCTCCAGTTTGCCGACTGAAGCCAGCTTCTGGTCGGCGAGTGCAGTTTTCTCGTCAGCTGTTTTCTGCGCAGCTGCAAGGTCCAGATCCTTCTTTGCCAGAGCCTGGTTCATTTTCTCTGAAAGAAACAACGATAAGCTCAGAGGAAAAAACAAATGCCACCTGGATCAGAAACAAAACAGTCGAACGAATTCCTCTTACCAGCAGCTTCATCCTGGGCCTTTTGCAAGTCCTTCTTGGCCAGCTCCAGATCGAGATTCAGCTGAATCTGCTTCTGCTCTAGGTCAGCGAAACGAGCTCCAAGGTCACAAGATTTCTGCAATCAAAGGGCAGTCAGTCAGTGGGTGAAAGGATCGAAATTCAACAAACTCTAAGACTACTGCTGAATCAAACATCCAACAGTAGTCTCGGGGACTACACCCAGTGGGTGCACTCAGCGTGCCCCCACTGGTTCAGTTTCCACTCGACGTGGTCCGTCCAAGACGAGTAAAAAAAAGAGGGAAAGTATTTCTCAGACCATAACCGACTACCAGTAGTCGACTACGGTCTCGGGGACTACACCCAGTGGGTGCACTAAGCGTGCCCCCACAGGTTCAGTTTCCACTCGACGTGGTCCGTCCAGGATGAGTGAGAAAATTTCAACTCTCAGACCATAACCGACTGCCAGCAGTCGACTACGGTCTCGGGGACTACACCCAGTGGGTGCACTCAGCGTGCCCCCACTGGTTCGAAGACTCAGTCGACACAAGATTAGTCGACCCAAGAAACAAGACTATTCGCAGCAAATTCAAACACCCAGTGGGTGTACAAACACAAAAGCAGACTGACGAAAAGACGTTTCAAAAGAAGTTTTCAGGTACCATATCCTAACAGAACAAGCGACAAGCTAAGAGAGCAGTCGATAATCAACCGACCTGGACGTTGCTTTGGAGAGCTGAGCTGGCATTGTAGGCAGCTTGGCTGGCATCTCGAACCACCTTCAGTTGCTCCATCATAATGCCCGCTTGACGTATGGCCTCCTTGGCGGCGCCCACTTGGTCCTCTGGGACGTGATGCACAGCGAAGAGCGAAGCAGGATCGACTGAGGCCTGTGCAGTCGACGCTGAGGGCTGAGCACTCGACAATGGCATGGCGAAGGTGACGGAAGTCCGATTGACGTCACCACCCTCCTGGACCACTGGTTCCACCACCGGCATCGACTGAGGCGTCTTTCCAGTCGACGTCTTCCTGTTCCTTCTTCCTGAAGGCCTCAGCGGCACGTCCTCGTCGTCATCTGGAAGGGTAATAACATTGGGAGGAGCTGCAAAAGCGTAGTCGTCGGAAATCAGTCGACTGCAGTTCAGTCAACAAAACAGAGACAAAATTACAAAGATCAAACCTGGGGTTGAAGTAACCGCATCTTCCATCTCCTCGTCCTCATTCTTGTAAGCAGAAGTTCCAGAGGTAGCAGCACTGTTGGGTTCAAGATTCATTTGATCAAATCAAGGAAATGATGAATAGCACAAAATCTCCAGCAAAGACAGAACACTCACGCAGAAGCAACAGGGATGTCGATTTTGATTCGGGGCAGAGTCTTCCGAGACTTTGGTGCCTCAACTTTGGTTTGCTTCGGGGCCTTCTCAGTCGGCGCCGGAGAAGACGTCCGAGGACGCTTGGAAGTTTGCCCAGTCGACCCAGTCGCTTTGCCACGAATACTCACCGGATCATGGGAGTGCTTGGATCGCCTTTCGTTGCGAGGAGGCGAGTCGACTTCCTCACCATCACTTGAGTCGTCGCTCTCCTCGTCCCCTCCTCCGTCAGAATGCCATTCACCGCTCTCGTCCGCACTCGCCTCCCCTTCAGGGTCCTGTTCCTGTTCTCCATTGGGCATCGAGTACATCTCAGTGAAGGTCTGGAGAACAACAAGTAAAACAAATATCAGTCAATCGACAAAAAGCAATTTCATGGTAAATCAAGATAACACTCGGCGATTCAGAATTGGACCTTGTCTGTATCGTACGAATTGTCGAGCGGAGGGATTCTCCTGGACCCCCTGGGGTTGTCCTTGTTGCCGGTGATGCCCTTCAGCCACTTCTCCACCGTATCCTCGTCAACCTCTTCTGGGTGGATCCGAGTGGAATCGTCAATGCCCGAATACATCCACATCGGATGGTCACGAGCTTGAAGCGGCTGAATGCGTCGTCTGAGGAAGACTTCCAACAGATCCATGCCAGTCACGCCGTCACGGATGAGCTGGACCACTCGCTCAACCAGCACCTGCACCTCCGCTTTCTCCCCCGGGGTCACTTTCAAGGCAGAAGGTTTTTCTACTCGGGCCATGGAAAAGGGTGGAAGCCCAGTCGACTGACCCGGAGTCGGCTGGTCTTTGCAGTAGAACCAGGTCGACTGCCACCCTCGGACTGACTCGGGAAGGATTATGGCTGGGAAAGAACTCTTACCCCTCATTTGAATCCCAAGACCCCCACACATCTGGATCACTTTCGTCTTCTTGCCACTCAGATTAGTTTTTTTGACCGACTGAGAGCGACACGTGAAAATGTGCTTGAAGAGACCCCAGTGCGGTCGACAGCCCAAGAAGTTCTCGCACATAGACACGAAAGCAGCGAGATACACGATGGTGTTGGGGGAAAAATGGTGAAGTTGTGCTCCAAAGAAGTTCAAGAAAGCTCAGAAAAAAGGATGAGGAGGCAAAGAAAACCTGCGGTCAACGAGAGTGGCGAGGAGGACGCACTCACCCTCCTGCGGACGAGGCTCGGTCTCATTCCCCGAAAGCCGTGCAGATCCGTGAGGAATCAACCCCTCCTCGGCCAGATCATCGATGTCGTCCTGGAGAATCGTCGACCGGATCCAATCGCCCTGGATCCAGCAGCGCGGTAGGCAAGACCTCGACGAAGATCCGCCCCGGCTGGATTTCTTCCCCTTCGCCTTCGCCGTCACCTTTTTTGCGCGCTCCAAAGCCACCGTCCTCTCCTTCCCCATTGCGGCGAGTGGAGCTTGGGCGGAGCAGCGGCGCCGAGAAGGAAGCAGATACGGCGAGGAAGAGGAGGAAGGGAAGGAATGGGACCGCATTGTGCAAAAACCCCCATCTAGTGCTTTATATGGACTCTGTTCCGAGTGGCTGACTTGTGGGACCAGACTATCCTGTCAAATCATGCAACAGCCGCGCGCGCAGTACATGGCAAAAAGGGGCGGGGGGCACGGAGATCGAGGTGTCCTTGCCTAATCCGTCCCGATTACTGCGGCCTTTCCCATCCCGCGCGCTTCCCCAAATTCGAATCCCGGAAGATCCGCAAGTAGTAGAGCAACCTGACAGGCAAAAGATTTATCCACATCAACACTCAAGGCTTTTCAGCAAAAGTTCACTCGACAAAATCAAGAATGGACCAAGGCGAGTGAAAAAGAAGTTGAAGTCATCATGTTGTTCTCTGAACCTAACAAGGCGCTTCCTGAGCGCGAATACTGAGTCGGGAGTATTTTCAACTCCTTCTCCACTCAAACCCTGATCGATTCGGGGGCTAATGATGAAGCTATGTACCTAGGGTAGGGTCATGGTCCTATCCAAGATACCCTCCCCAAGGCCATCACCCTAAAACCAGAAGCATCCGAAGAAGAATCATCATCCACTCGACCATGAAGCGTTCCACTCGGAAGACTTGAAGTCACTCGACCATGGAGACTGTCACTCGACCGCCAGAAGGTCTAAAGCCACCCCATACTGCAACGGTCGGTCATTACATCATAGCTTTAATGGTCATTATGTCACTTTATTACTAGCGTTACCAGTAACGCCCTGTCTTAATGTACCTTAAACCCTGTGTAATTGACGTCCGGAGGGGTCTGACGAACTCTATATAAGCCACCCCCCTCCTCAGTGACAAGGGTTCGCACCCCCTATAACACACACGCATATAATCCAGTCGACCGCCTCCGGGCACCGAGACGTAGGGCTGTTACTTCCTCCGATAAGGGCCTGAACTCGTAAAACTCGTGCGTACAACTTCTCCATAGCTAAGATCTTACCTCTACATACCTACCCCCATTCTACTGTCAGACTTAGAACCACGACAGTGGGTACTTGTTCTTGATCGTCACCTCATTCAATCCTCGATAATCAACAACCATCCTTCTTCTCCACTAGAAGCACTAGCGATCCCCAAGGTGACGAACTTGGGTGAATATAACCTTTACCAATTAACTCCTTGATCTGCTTCTTAATTTCCTCCAAATCCTTTGCGGGCATTCTGTACGGTCTCTTAGATATTGGCCCTGTGCCTGGCAAAAGCTCAATTAAAAACTCAATGTCTCTATCTGGTGGCATGCCTGGCAACTCTTCTGGGAATACATCCGGGAAATCCTTTACCACTGGTACTTCCTCCTGTACAACTCCTAATAAGGAATTTACTTGAGTCCTATTCGGCACATGCCGGGATACATACTTGATCCTTCTTCCTTCTGGGGTGGTGAGCAGAATCGTCTTACTAGCACAACCGATGTTTCCTCCATACATCGATAGCCAATCCATACCCAGAATCACATCCAAACCTTGTGACTCCAAAATTACCAGATCTGAGGGGAAAACATGCCTACCTATGGTCAATGGCATCTCAAAACATCCTTGGCTTTCCACATACTCTGCTCCTGGCGAGCTTACTAACAAAGGTGTACTAAGAACTTTGGTGGGCAGTTTATACTTATTCACAAATCCCCTTGATATGTATGAATGCGATGCACCAGTATCAAAAAGAACAACTGCAGTAAATGACTTAACCAGAAACTTACCTATTACTGCATCTGTTGAGCTTCAACCTCCTCCACGTTAACGTGGTTCACTTGTCCCTTTTGAAAGGGCTAGGCTTCTTCCCAGAGCTTCCATTGTTGTTTCCATTCTTAGCTTCAGGACATTCATTGGCGTAATGTCCGGTCTTCTGGCACTTGTAGCAAGTAACGTGGCTTAAATCTTTCTTGGCGGGCGTTGCCGGGTTGGAACGGTTCTGTCCGTTGCTTCCTCCATTACCATTCCCGTTCATGGGGCCACTATGATTGTGCGAACTTCCTCCAGTGTGATTGTGACTTCCATGGTTATGGACAAGTCCTCCCGAGTTCGGGGTGAAACGGGGTCTCTGATGAGCTCCAGAATTATACTTCCCTTGTCCATACTTCCTCTTGCGGCTGTCAATCCGCTGCTGCTTCCCTTCAAGCATGAGAGCTCTATCTACCAACTCCTGGTAGTTATTGAAATTTGCCACCATCAACTGCATGCTCAGCTCATCGTTCAGTCCTTCCAGAAACTTCTCCTTCTTAGCTGCATCTGTAGCGACGTCATCTGGGGCATAACGTGCTAGCTTACTAAAGTCATCCACATACTGGCCAACAGTGCGCCCTCCTTGGCGTAAGTTGCGAAACTCACCCTTCTTCATGGCCATAGCTCCGGTTGATACATGGGCAGTGCGAAAAGCCTGCTGGGACTGGTCCCGTGTAACAGTGTCGATTGGGTAAGTGACTATGAAATTCTCCCACCATGATGTTGCGGGTCCCTTAAGCTGATGTACGGCAAAACGCACTCTCTCCGCATCTGTGCATCCTGCAGTAGTCAACTCCCTTTCAATCTTGCGGAGCCAATCATCTGCAACAATCGGCTCGGTGCTACTCGAAAACACCGGCGGATTCAACCTAAGAAAACGGGCTAAGTGATCAACATGTGGTGGTGGTGGTGGGTTGTTGTTCCCCTGATTCTGATTTTGGACTAATATCTGCATCAATGCATTCTGCTACTAGATCAACTGAGTGAGCTCCGCTGGGAAAGCAAATCCATTGTCGCGTCTCGGAGGCATCTGCTGGGTTTAGAAAAGGTGAGAAAATAGAGTAGAATGAGGTCTAGGGGGAAAACACTACCCATATGCACATGAGACAAACACAAACATATCACTCACTCAATCAAGCAAGGGCATACAATCGGTCTAAAAACTATCGTCACAAAAGTGCTCGAACTACACTATATACATGGTGGAGTACTACTACTGATATGGTGGTCGACTAGAAAAATTGATCGGTCGAAGACTCCATGATATCCGCTCCAGCTTCATCAACATAGTCATCATCGCTATCATCGGGATCCGAGTCGGTGTCGTCGATGATGATGTAGTTCTCTGGGCAAGTGGAACCGTCGTCTTCTCCTCCTGGCGCGGGGTCTCCCATGAATACTCCCAGCTTCCTTGTTAGGTCGTCATTCTTCTCTACTAGTACGACAATTTCCTCCATATAATCCTCGTGGGTAGCCTTGAGTTCTTCCTCCAGTTCCGTGATCCTTGTCATCGCCTTCTTCAAATCTGTCATGCCTGTGCATATCTAGTTCTCCTGGCGTCGAATGTGCTGGTTTAACTCCTGGACGAAAGCTGCAATCGATCTATCCTTCCTGGTGCTGATCATCTCCCATTGCTCATCTCGGCGCCCACAAATATAGTAGATAGTATCCCTGAGATCCTTGTGGTAAACTTCCCCAATGCGTCCCATGGTGATGTGGGCTGCCATACTGTTTCCTAGACTCCAGGTTGGTGCATCAAAGGAAAACTCTATGGGCTCAGTGACTGGCGTGAATGTCCTTCCTGGAACTTGAACTTGAATCATCCAACGCTCCTCTTCTGGTAAAGTGGCGTTGTAAGTCCTGGTGAAGCTTGGTATTCTGATGTTTAGGTACCTAGTGACTTCTTTCAAGTGACGTCCAAAAAGGGTGTCTTCATCCGGTTGCGTGAACTTGATCCTTGCATCCGCCATCCTAAAGAGTAGAAAATGAAGAGGAGTCAGAAATGAGAAGAGAGTAGTGATCTAGGGCTTTAGCTTAGTGGTCGTGTCCTATAGTCAACCTGGCTCGAATACCATCTTGTAGCGACCCGACCTCAGACGGTCAAGTCTCTGTGCATCAGTGCCATCCCTGGATCGGTAATGCTAAAACGCACAGTACTTAGCAATCACACACTTATTACATCGAATGTCTCAAAAGAGAACTTACTACAAATAATATGGCTTAAGGCCATCTAAATACGATAACAGTGGAAGGCTTGGAAGATAAAGTGAGTCCATCAACTCCAACGACATCACTAAGTGAAAGACCACGACCTAAGGCACCTTACTCGTCGTCTGAAAAGTCTGCAACATGATACATTGCAGCCCGAAAATGGATCAACACATGGAATATGCTGGCAATGTAACACAAGAGAGTAATAAACAGAATAAAGCTATCACTACATGCATATATGGCTGGTGGAGGCTGTGTGGTTAATATGTTTTGCGGAAAGCCAATTTTTCCCTACAACAAAGGAATACAATTTTATTTAACTACAAAGTTGGTTGTTAAACATTGAGAATGGTAAACCCCATCTCAATCCCAATTAAAAGGTAATTAATAACCCAATCAAAATTTATCTTGTAATAGAGTGATGAGATCCACATGATAATCCAAGAACTAGATACTCAAGATGTCCATAACGGGGGACACGGCTAACCATGATTAGTTTGTACACTCTGCAGAGGTTTGTGCACTTTTCCCCACAAGACTCGATCTCCTCCGTTTGATTTCTCGCACTACATGATGTTTGAGAAACGGATGACCGAGACACAGTCTTTCCGAAGAGGCCCCCTTAACCGATAGATAGGCCTGTACACCTACAATCCCCTACATCTGCTAGCCCATCATGGAAAGGTTTCCCACAGCTTACTCAACTATGCCAGAGCCCATAATGGCATGTGGCTGCACACGGAAGTTTCTAGCATGAATAATCTTATGATCCCTTTGAGCCTGGGTGGCAGTCCATAGGAGAATCACACGGTACCCCGGGATTTCCCAAAATACAGGCAACACTGGGTTCCCCAGGTGCCTCAATCCACCCAGATGTGTATTAAAGTTGCCACCTTAAGTTAACCATTAATTAAAAATGCTCACATCTGTCATGAATACACTCAAACCCAATCCACGTCTACGAGCACAGCATGACAATATAAGCATAATGTAATAGTAACTCCCAAGGTTTGAATGCAGGGCAATAGGTTCCTACCTCATCAACTACTTCCCAATACCCACATGTTATCAATCCTACTCATGCAATGTTTGAGGGTGAAACTAATGCATAAAAACTGGGTATGAAAAGGGAATGATCAAAGTGTTACTTGCCTTGCTGATGATCCACAAAACCTAGAGACTCGTAGTAGTACGCTTCGCACTCCGGGTACTCTATCGCAAACAAACAAGCATACAATAAGCAATCAAGCAAGGGCATGGGTAAAACTCAAATAAGAGATCTAACCAGAAAGTTCAACTTAAGAACTCCGGTTTGCAAAAAGAATCAAATCAAACGAAGCGACAAAACTCAAACGGCGAAAGAAACAAGCTTCGATTACTAATCTGGACTAAAGTCAAATTTTACAGTAGCAAAAACTTGTTTAAGTTGGTTAAACAGAAAGAGGGTTTCGAGACGAAACTCTAGGCGCTTGAATCGCCTGATTCCGATAAACGAGGTAAAAGATAAACTAAAACGAAAATCGGATCAGAAATCGCGATCGAAAATAATCGCGGAAAATCCGAGAAAAAGAAAAACTGACGAACAGGCTATGAACGTTCGCTGTCTGCGGCTAAACGGTGAAAACCATTCGTTAAAACGAACGAACGAACGGGCGTTCGCTAAATAACTAAACCGAAAAAAACCGATCTAAAAAAACACATCTAGGGTTTCGATAAACAAAAACCATCGGTTTTCTCGCGAAACCGAGGCGACGGCGGCGACTACTTACGGCGGGTTGAGCGAACGGCGGCGGCGACGGCTCCGGTGCGGCGGGGCGCCGGCTAGCGGCGGCGGCGGACGGCAGCGGCGGCGCGGCGGCTAGGGTTTGGGTGGCGGGCGCGGGTGGGTTGGCGGTGGCGGCTGGGCCTTGGGGCGGCTCGGGGATGCGGCTTAGAAAGCCCCCCCCCCGGGCGGAGTCCCGCCCGGGTACGGCCCGAAGTCGGTTTCGTTTTTTTTTAAATTATTCTGCGCAGAAAAACGAATAAAAGAAATACTAAACAAACTCCAAAAATCCTGAAATAAATTTCCCCGTCCTCTAAAAATCTACCGTACAAGGTGAACATTTATTTGGGACTCCATTGTAATTTTGAAAAACGCATATTTTTCCTAATTCAAATAAAATAGCGATAAAACTCCGAATAAAAATATTATTTGATTTTAATATTAAATCTCCAATATTTCTTTATTTTGAGGAAGTCATTTTATCCTCTCTCTTTTATTTTTATAAAAGAAATATTCGAAGAGAAAATAATTAAAATCAAACGATCCTCTTTTCAAAAGTCGAGAAAAACTCAAATATGAAAATAATGAAATCCCCAACTCTCTCCGTGGGTCCTTGAGTTGCGTAGAATTTCTAGGATCAAACCAAAATGCAAGAAAATATGATATGCAATGATGATCTAATGTATAACATTCCAAATTGAAAATTTGGGATGTTACAGATCATAAACTCACAATTCATCGGATCCCAACGAACACACCGCAAAAAGTCATTACATCAAATAGATCTCCAAGAACATCGAGGAGAACATTGTATTGAGAATTGAAAAGACAGAAGAAGCCATCTTGTTACTGCCTACGGACCCGTAGGTCTGTGGTAAACTACGCACGCATCATCTGAGGAGCACCAATGAGGATGATGAACCCCTCCGTGATCATGTTCCCCTCCGGCAAGGTTGCGGATTAGGGCTCTAGATTGGATCTCATGGTTCTGGAACTTGCGGCGGCTGGAATTGTGTTTCGTCTACTCCCCTAGGGTTTCTGGAATATTTGGGTATCTATAGAGCTGAGAGGCAGTGGAGATGACACCTGTGGGCCCCACTACCCACCAGGGCGCGACAAGGCCCTCTGGCGCACCCTGGTGCCTTGTGGGCCCCATAGGCCTCCCCTCCTGCACTTCCTTGGCTCCCAAGTTGTCTTCTGGGCAGAAAAAAAATCCAAAAAGTTTCGTTGTGTTTGGACTCCGTTTGATATGGATATTCTACATAGTAAAAAATAATAAAAAAACAGCAACTGGCACTGGCCACTAGGTCAACAAGTTAGTCCCAAATAATGATATATAGTTGCAATAAAATGAATATAAAACATTCAAGAATGATAATATAACAACATGGACCAATAAAAAAATATAGATACATTGGAGACGTATCAACATCCCCAAGCTTATTCCTGCTCGTCCTCGAGTAGGTAAATGATAAAAACAGATTTTTTGATGTGGAATGCTGCCTAACATATCCATCACATATTCTTTTCTTTTGTAGCATGGATATTTGGACTTTTAGACGATTCAAAGCAATAGTCTATATTTGACATGAAGATTTCAATACTCAAGCATATCAACAAGCAACCATGTCTTTCAAAATATCACCAGTAAAGAAAGCTATTCCTAGCCCATTATGCTCAATCATTGATCCATTCATGAAACACACTCCAATATTAGCTACATCCAGTGCACAAGTATGATCATAGTGCTCCCTAGTTGGTGCTTTATAAGAGAAGATGGAGACTCAGACAGAAAATAAAAATTGCATAAATTAAATAGATAAGCCCTTCGTAGAGGGAAGTAGAGATTTGTAGAGGTGGCAGAGCTCAAAGCGTAAATTGAGAGATAAAAATATATTTTGAGAGGCATAATTTTCCCGTCAATGAAAACGGCCGAGTATTCCCAATAATTTCCATGCTAGATACATCATAGGCGGTTCCCAAACATAAAATAAAGTTTATTCCTTTTTCCACCATTCTTTCACAATCCGTGGCTAGCTGTATCCACGGGTGCCTTCCATACAAACACTTTCCAAGGAATTTATTATTTGACATAAAGTAAATTTCTTTTTCATTTTGAGACTGGGCATCCGTATTACCGCCACACTCTCGTGCCATGACAAGTGAATAAACACTCCTCTTGAGAATAACACATCTAGCATGAAAAGCAGTACGGGCACACAAAAAGGAAATTCATTTTGAAAATTAGAGTTGGCACATACAAATTTACTTGGAACGACACGAAAATACCACATATAGGTAGGTATGGCGGACTCATATGGCACAACTTGGTTTAAGGATTTTGGATGCACAAGTAGTATTCCTACTTAGTACAAGGAAAGGCTAGCAAATAGATTGAGGAGCAACCAACCAAGAAACGAAAACAGTCATAAAGAAGCATTAAGCATAACTAACATCGAATAATGCACCACAAGTAGGATGTAATTTCATTGCATAACTATTGACTTTCGTGCTTGCATAAGGAATCACAAACCTTAACAACAATATTTTTACTAAAGCATAATTACTCACCAACATGACTCACATTACTATCATCATATCTCAAAACTATTACAAAGAATCAAGTTTATAATCTCCAATGATATTCATGAAAGTTTTTATTGTATCCTCCTTGGATATTTAGCACTTTGGGACTAATTTCATATATTACAATTGCTTATAACAAGCTCTCAAACAAATTTAAGTGAAGAACATGAGCACAAATATTTTTTTCATCTCTCATTATAATATAAGTGAAGTTTGAGAGAATTTCTTTAAAAATTTATGGAAGTGCGTTATATCGACTAGAGGGGGGTGAATAGGCGATTTTTAAAAATTCGTCAATGAGGAAATTCAACTTGAGGAATTTCCTAAGCAACAAACTACAAGCAGTGGAATAAGCACTCAAGTGCACGCATAACAAAGCAGTAGTATAGTCATCATGATGAAAATGAAACATACACAGGGCATAGGTAGCGTGTAAACAGGATAAGCAGGCTGAAGACAAAGTGACTGAAGAATTAGGATTGAGGAAATTGAGAAAGTCTTCAGTCAAAGTCTTCAAATAGTAACATTCAAGTTCATCAACACATGAATGAGGAAATGAAAGGGGTTGAGGAAATAGAACCAGTAGCTTGCTGAAGACGATGATTTGGTAGACCAGTTCCAACTACTGTGACAGTCGTACGTCTGGTTGGAGCGGCTAGGTATCTAAACCGGAGGACACACAGTCCCAGACACACAGTCCTCACCGTATTCTCCTTGAGCTAAGATCACATAGACCACACCCAATCACTCGTGATAAGTCTTCAGGTGACTTCCAAACCTTCACAGACTCGGTCACTCGGCGATCCACAATTCCTGTTGGATGCTCTAGACCATGCCGCCTAACCGTCCGGAGGATGCACAGTCCTCAAAGGTAACAAGCGTCGGTTCCACACAGGAAAAATCTCTTCAGTGATGCTCAATCACTTAGGGTTGTAGGTGTTTGGGTTTTGGGTTTTTCCTCACTGATGATTTTCGCCCAAAGTCCTCGGAGGATGGGATGCTCTCAATGACAAGTGTCAGTTTCTCTCGGAGCAGCCAACCAACTAGTGGTTGTAGGGGGCGGCTATTTATAGCCTAGGGAGCATCCCGACATGATAAGACATAAATGCCCTTCATATATATGACCGTTAGGTGGATAGGATATTTTGGACAACTAGCGCATAGCACAACAACGGTCGGAAATTTGAGCTCTCAAATTCCTGAGGGTTATCATGTTCCTCACTTGTAGGCAATCCGCGCTGGAAAATTCCTAACTCCTCAGTCAAAACAATTTCCTCAGAGAACTGAAGATCTTCGTCTCTGTGACTGAAGAGATTGACTGAACTGTATGAGATTTCCAATGGCTTCACTCGAAAGGATTGGGTATGTGTAGGCTTTGAGATGAGCATCACTTGGAAACTTTTCCTTAGTTTTACCTCGACCCCCTTTAACAGTACGATGTTTCCTATGCCTCAAGAAAGAGAAAATGAAGCTACGAAAACAAAAGTCTTCATGCTTCATAATCCTCGCATCAATACCAAAGTCTTCAAGGTCACACCAATTTCCTCACTTTCAAAGTCTTCAAGAAAACCAAAGTCTTCAACTGAAGACATTCATTTTTAGGGGTGGACTTTCATCATAAATATCAAACTCCTCATAGACTTATAGAACCTCTGTACACTCAGAAACACATTAGTCCCTTAACCTATAAGTCTTCAATACACCAAAATCACTAATGGGCACTAGATGCACATACAATCTCCCCCTTTTTGGTGATTGATGACAAATAGGTTAAGTTTTCAACGGGGATAAACATATGAAGTGTAAATACTGATATTGAGGAATTTGATTGCAAGATTAGAAGAACCCCCTGAAGATGTGCATATTTGAGAAATTTGCTTTGGATAGCAAATGCACATTGTAGAGTAAAATCATGGAGATCTCCCCCTATATCTTGTAAGCCATACACACATTTGACATATAATATGAAGAATTTGAAATGCATGATGAAATATGGTGTCTGACGAATTTAGCATGCGTGCATTAAGTTACTTGAGGAAAAAAAGCATGCAGAAAAACAGTTCAAAAGAGTCAGAGCACCATAGGACTTAAGTTTACAACTCATCAGAGCAAGCACCTCAGAAGAGCAAGAGTTGTAACTTAAAGAAAAAACGCCCATATATAAGAGATCTGCTTGAAGACTAACTCAACCCCCCCCCCCTTGGTCATCAAATGACCAAAAGGAATGAAAAATGAGGACTAGCGCCCCTAAAGAAGATCATCACGATGTCGATGGAGGAGCGCCAATGTTATTGGGGTCGTCCGCTGAGGTAGGGCCTGCCGTAGTGTCGTTCAAATCTTCAGCTTCATCCGTCTCGCGCGATGAAGAAAATGAACTTGTAACGAGCTGAGGAACTTTGACCTTCTTGAATTTCTTCGAAGGTGGCTGAGACCAGTCAAAGTCCTGTTTGGAAGCCCATCTTCTTGAGATCTTCATCACCGTAGAGGTGAGACAATGTGGCCCAAGTGCGATCAAAGACTTCATGCAAGTATTAATTGTTTTTCTTCACAGTGTTTTGAGTGACAGTCATATTCTGAAGAATTGAGCCAAATTAACGCCTGACCCACTTGTGATTGCGATTGACCTTCTGATGAAGACTTAAGAGAAGCTCACGATAAGTAATCACTCGTGGAGCAGTGGCTTGAGGAACTGGCTTTGAAGCTTTTGCGACAGAGTCTTGGGTTGCAGAGTATCATTGGTGGAATAAGATGCAACTTTGGGAAACTGTCCATCCAATGGACGAGTGCCTTCAACAATAACACCAGCTTTGCCTTTCTCATCAGCTGAGGAAGTAGTCCTTTTGAGGACTTCAATAGGAGGCAAATAGCTGAGATGATTCTGACAATCTGCCTTGTAATGAATTGAAGACCTTGATCTGATGAATTTCATGATCCAGGGAGCATAAGGCTTCAACTCAAAAGGTGATAGAGCAACATTAGCCAAAGTACTCATGAAGAAATCATGGTAGTTGATAGGAATGCCATGTATGATGTTGAACAGCAGATTCTTCATGATGCCAACAACCTCTTCTTCATCAGAGTTGTGGCCTTTGTTTGGACTGAGGGTTTTGGTCAGAATGCGGTAGATTGTCCTTGGCACATATAGCAATTCCTTCACGAGGAATGTGGTCCTTGGAGCTTGGCCAGCCTTCAGAGGCTTCATCAACACTTGCATCAGATGATTTGACAGTTCAGGTTCCTCATATATTAGCCTTGCGCCTTCAGTAGGAGGACTGACTGGAACAACATGAAGTAATTCAGAGGGCAGAGTTGTAGTGCGTGTTCCCAGTCATCCAATCAAGCACCCCATGAATTCACATCATCCACATTTCCAGTGAGGTGCAGTGTAGCATAGAATTGGAGAATGAGTTCTTCATTCCAATCGCAGGTGTCAGCACAGAAGTTCAAAAGCCCAGCATCATGAATAACATTCAGGACAGGTTGGAAGCACAGAAGGGACTCCATGTCCACATGAGGAATTTGACGGCGCTCAAATACCTTGTCCTTATCAAATAAGAGTGATGAATAGAAGTTCATCTGACTGGCTGTCCAGAACCGCTTGCGTCGAAGTCTTGCTGAGTCATAGGGATTGAAATCAGTGAAGAAATGGTGCTCAGCGAAGAAATCATCAGCCTTGAATCTTTGCTTCTTTGTATGAGGATTTAGTGGCTTGGGCTGAAGATTAACAGTTGAAGGCTTCACAGCCTCTTGGAGCACAACCTCTGGAGCCATAGACTGAGGAATTTCAGCGGTAGTTTCAGTAGCAGTAGTCTTGGTCTCCATTTCTTCTGCTACAGTAGCTGGAACTTCTTTTGGAATGGAAAGAAGTGATGTCTGACGTCCTTCAGATCCCATTTGAATTTCTTCAGTTTGAATAGGGGACTAAGGAATTTGATGCAGAGGAGTGGTCAATGGTGAATTGGGATGAAGTCTTTCCCAATAGTCATCATGCAGAACTGGTGTTGTAGACCCAATGTCCACATGCTCATATTCTTCCATTTCTTCAACGCCTGCCTCTTCAGCTGTGAACTGAGGCATGGGTGATGATACCATAGGTATTGAAGGGATATCATCCACTTCAATTTCTTCATCCAACTGCTCTGAAGAAGCAGCAGAAGGATTCTCTTCATCTATGTCATCTGGTATGACATACTCCTCACCATAAGGAATGAGTTCTATGGACGGTACAACAGAGATTGGAACAACATCAATTGGGTTAGTGAAGGAACTTGTCAAAGTCTTCACTTTCTTAGGAGCTGAAGACTGTGCAGTCGCTGATGCTTTCCTTTTCGTCACAGCTGCCTTCTCCGCAGCTTTGGTTTTCTTCACTTCTAATGCAGAAGGAAGGTTGATATTGTTCATCTGAGATGACTTTGCAGGAGGAGCATATGAAATTGGTATAGTTTCTTCAGGCACAACTGATGTAGTTGCCCTGGCATGTTCAATTTCTTCAAGCGCAGCAGCAGATTCTTCAGTTGGCCTGGGTTGTTCTTCAGGTGCATTGGAGGTTGCCTTGGAAGTTTATTTAGGAGCTGGAATTTCTTCAGCAGCCCTAGTACTCTCAGTGTCATCAACAGCCTAATTTTCGTCAGCTGGCTAGCATTTTCTTCAGTAGGCTGAGCAGATGCTTCAGCCTGAGGAATTTCTTCTTGTGATGAAGTTGCAACATTGAGCTTGAGGGAGTTTGAGAGTCTGACGAATCTGACTTTGGCACCTAGCCAATCTGCATGGTACCTGTCAAATTCATCACTGAGATCTTTGATCTCCTTTTGCAGAGCCACAAGTTCTTCAGGAGACATGTTTACAACATTTTTCTTTAGAAAACACTCCTTCTTGTACTGAGCCTTCTTGACTTGTCTGGCCTTTTCAAATTTCCATGTTTCTTCATTTATGAGGGCCGTCAACATGTGACTTTGGCCAGGCGATAGGTAAGTCAGGCAGAGGAGTGTTGGGATCCTTGTGCCATAGATCAATGAAATCAAGGATCTTCTTCGGATCCAGCATGAGGGGCACAACACTGGCTTTGGCTCTAGCGGCCTTTCTTGCCTGTCTCTGATGATCTCAGCAAATTCTTGATCATCAGCTTCATCGTCATCAGACAGGACTTGAAAAGCAACTTGCTTCTTGTGAGGACTTGGCCTCGAGCCACGTCCAGCAGCGGCCTTTTTCTTCAACAAAGTTGGACCTGTTGAGGACTATGGTGGAGCTGAGGAACTTGTAGAGGCTCCTGAAGCAATAGAGACTCCTGCAGTCCGTTGGCACGTGGCAAGACGCACAGGAGTTGAGGACTTTGCAGCAGCAGTTGAGGATTTTGTGGCAACAGAGGGAATTGGAGCTGCCCTTGAAGAGGTTGCCTGAGGAATTGGCCTTGAGGGCTTTGTACTTGGCCGTGAGGGCATTGCAGTTGAGGAACTCGGCTTCACAGCTGATTTCTTCAGCAAAGCCTTCTTAGGCTTGCTAGCAGAGGCCTCAGCAGCAGCACGACAATCTTCATTGAATTTCTTCACTGCTTCCTTTGCTAATTTAGCCAACTTGGCTTGGCGCTTGGCCCATTCCTTGGGAAATTGATCACCTCGCCTGGTGCTTGCGGTATCAGCTACTTGGCCTGGAGCCAATGGAGGTCTTGGGCATGGAGGGTGTATAGCGAATTTCTTCATGTACTTTGGAGTAACATATCGATACTCCCTCCATTCTCTTGCCCATCTCCTCTCAATCCTCTGAATGTGCACTTTGCGCTGATTTTTGTTTTCTTTGCCATGCGTGGCTTCATCAGGTGAGCAATACTCAGCATAAATGTCTTCAGGGATTTCAAATGCAGTGTTTGTCTCTGGCCGCTTTCCTCCCTTCTGAGGTCTTTTACCATCAGCCATTTTCTTCACTTGAGGATTTTGAACAGTTGATGTTTCTGAGGAAGTATACAATTTATCTTCGAGGAACACTGCAAATGAGTTAAGTTGATGAGAACCTAGTGATTAAGCAGCGGACATTTTGTACCTGTGAACAGAGTATAGGTGCGAAGAATTTGGAGAGGTCATATGCGTTCTCAGAAATTTTTCAAAAGTATCAAGTTTGAGGAATTTTACCATGGGAGTCTTGCGGAATTTCACTAAGTGTTCTTGACTTAGGTTCCAGAGTTGTATAGATTTGACAATCCACAAAATTGAGGAATCTTGAAGAAAAACATAGCTTAGAGAAACAAATCAAGAGCATATGCAACTGGGTGTTTAAGGATAGGGAAGTTGAAGAATAAACACCTTTTGAAGATTTCGTGGAAATCATGAGAATCAAAGTAGGGCAGTAAAATCAGATTTTAATTACCTTGGACGAAGAACACGACGAACTGGGAGTTGAAGTGGAGTAGTTCGTCCGTTCAGATCTCCCACGCCCTAACTTGGCGGCGGGAGGCAGCTACGGCGGCGGCGGAGTGAAGATTTCCACGGCCGGCGCGAGTACGACAACGACGAGGTCGAGGCAGTGAAGCTCTTCCTCACCGGCGACGATGGAGTGTAGCGTCGGCGCTAGGTATGAGAGCTCGAGCGTGGAGAGGTTGACTGGAGTAAATGAGGTCTGAGGAAGGGAAGGGGTATTTATATCCACGGTGAAAAACTGCCCGTCCGAAGAAATTTGACGAATGTGCCCCTGACCCTTGCGATCCTAGCGACATGTGTCACCCACGTACAGAGAGGTGGAGGTCGTGGTAGATCGTGGATGAGTAGTTTAATCTTATTGTGGGATGTGGAATGGTTTGGGCGGCAAAAGCTGAAAATTTAGATATGAAAATTTTTAACGGTTCGTTCGCAAATTCTTCAGCTGACAAGTACAAAGTGAAGATTTTGAATGGGTTTCAAATAGAATGCACATGAAGAATTTGTGAACATACTGGGTTGAGTTTAGCATAGAGGGGGATCGGGTCCGATCACATTCACTTAGAAGAAAAATCAGCTTGAAGAATTAGCAATAAGTGAATGTTGTTAAGGACATGAAAACTCAAACATATATATATAGGCAAAGAAGTACACCAGTCGAAAAGTTGAAGAAATTGCGAAGTTGAAGAATTTGAAAATTTGAAGAATTTGCAAAATGAAGAAAAACTCAAATTTGAAGATTTTCAACTTTTGTTGGTGGCGTGACCCACCGTATAAGAATGATGATTTCAGACACCGCGTACAATTATCGTAGGGTTCTGAGAATCAAATTCTTCATTAATTTCTTCACACTTGGAGGGTTAGTCTTCATTAATTGAAGAAAAATGTTACTTCGCGTGTTGCACATCTAAGTCATCAATTTTGCATAAGTGTTAGGATGTGTGTCCTTTCAAAGAACATTCAAAGATTCTAAGATATTTAGCTCACACCGCAACTTGCTAAATCTCTTCTCATCCAAGGGCTTTGTGAAGATATCCGCTAGCTGTTCTTCAGTGTTCATGTGCTCGATGGAGATGTCGCCCTTCAACACATGATCTCGAAGAAAATGATGAAGAATCTGGATGTGCTTAGTCTTCGAGTGCTGAACTGGGTTATGAGCAATCTTGATGGTACTCTCGTTGTCGCAGTAGAGTGGTACATTCTTCATGTTGATGCCGTAGTCCTTGAGGGTTTGCTTCATCCATAGCAATTGAGCACAGCAGGAACCAGCAGCAATGTACTAAGCTTCAGCAGTAGAGTGATACGCGGTTCTGCTTCTTCGAGGACCAACATACCAAGGATCGTCCGAGGAAATGGCATGTGCCTGATGTTGACTTGCGATCCACACGATCACCAGCATAGTCAGAGTCAGAATATCCAATGAGATCAAAAGCCGAGCCCTTGGGATACCATAATCCAAGTGTTGGAGTGTGATCTAGATATCGAAGAATATGTTTCACAGCCTTATGGTATGATTCCTTCGGTGTAGCTTGAAAACAGGCACACATGCAAACACTAAGCATAATATCTGGCCTAGATGCACATAGATACAATAAAGAGCCAATCATGGAGCGGTATACCTTTTGATCGAAGTCTTTACCATTTTCATCAGTGCATAGATGGCCATTTGTGGCCATAGGGATTTTGACGCCTTTGCAATCTTGCATGCCGAATTTCCTCAACACATCCTTGAGGTATTTCTCTTGAGATATGAAGATGTCGTTGCGTTGTTGACAAATTTGAAGACATAAGAAAAATTTCAATTCTCCCATCATAGACATTTGATATTCCTCACTCATCATATAGGCAAATTCATCACTGTAACATTGGTTAGTACAGTTAAAGATAATATCATCAACATATATTTGGCACATGAATAATTCATCATCATAGGTTTTGGTGAAAAGAGTTGGGTCAAGTGAACTGGGTTTGAAGCCTTTCTTCATGAGGAATTCCTTTAGTGTATCATACCACACCCGAGGGGCCTGCTTGAGGCCATAGAGGGCCTTATTGAGTCTGAAGACTTTATCAGGATGCTTAGGATCTTCAAAACCTGGTGGTTGAGCAACATATACTTCTTCCTCAAGCTTACAATTGAGGAATGCACTTTTCACATCCATTTGATATAAGATGATATTATGGTGGTTAGCATAAGCAAGCCATATGCGAATAGCCTCAAGTATAGCAATAGGTGCAAAAATTTCATCGAAATCAATTCCTTCAACCTGTGTGTAGCCTTGAGCTACAAGATGAGCGTTATTCCTCACCACAAGGCCATTTTCATCTTGCTTGGTGCGGTAGATCCATTTGGTACCAATGATATTGTGCTTGCGTGGGTCTGGTCGCTTGACAAGTTCCCAGACATTGTTGAGCTCGAATTGATGTAATTCCTCTTGCATCACTTGAATCCACTCAGGCTCTAGAAATGCCTCATCAACTTTGGTGGGCTCTATGATAGAGACAAAAGTGAAGTGCTCATAAAAGTTAGACAAATGTGAAGCTTTTGAGCGTGTGAGAGGACCTGGTGTATTGATGTCGTTGATGATTTTCTCGATCTGCACTTCATTTGCAACGCGAGGATGAGCGGGTTGACGACGTTGAGTGGGCTCAGCATTTTCTTCAGAACCATTTTCCCCAGATGCACCAGCATGATTTTCTTCACGTTCTAGAATGACTTCTTTAGGAGATTCTTCAGTGGGTATGACATCCTTAGTAGCCTTGAACTTTATGGATTCCTCAGGTGACATTTCATCTAGCACAGGAGGTAGGTGCTCTCTTTGCGAGCCATTAGTTTCATTGAACCGCACATCTACAATTTCAACAACCTTGTGGTGGAAGGTGTTGAAGACTCTGTAGGTGTGCGAGTGCTTTCCGTAACCAAGCATAAAACCTTCATGTGCTTTCGGTGCAAATTTAGAATTGTGATGAGGATCTCTAACCCAACATTTAGCATCGAAGGCTTCGAAATAACTCACATTGAGTTTCTTGTCAGTGAGGAGGAGTTCATATGAGGTCTTTTTGAAGAATTTGTGAAGATATACCCTGTTGATGATGTGGCACGCAGTATCAATAGCCTCAGGCCAGAAGTGACGAGGCGTCTTGTATTCATCAAGCATGGTGCAAGCCATCTCAACGAGAGTCCTGTTCTTGCGCTCCACAACGCCATTCTACTGAGGAGTATAGGGGGCAGATAACTCATGAGTAATACCAAGTTCATCAAGATAGTCATCAAGACTAGTATTCTTGAACTTGGTCCCATTGTCACTCCTAATGTGCTTGAGCTTCACACCGAAGTTCGTCGAGGCCCTTGAGGAAAATCGTTTAAAGACTTCCCGCACTTCAGTTTTGTAAGTGATGATATGCACCCATGTGTAACGAGAATAGTCATCAACAATAACAAAGGCATATAGAGATGCTGCATTTGTTAGTGTGGCATAGTGAGTAGGGCCAAAGAGATCTATGTGAAGCAATTCAAAAGGACGAGTGGTAGTCATGATAGTCTCCAAGGGATGCTTGGATTTGGTCATCTTTCCAGCCTCACAGGCCCCACACAGATGGTCTTTGAGGAAGTTGACACCCTCGATGCCAATGACGTGCTTCTTCTTCGCGAGTGTGTGTAAGTTCCTCATGCCAACATGACCTAGTAGTCGATGCCATAACAGCCTTCTGAAGCTTTTGCAAGTAGACATGTGGCAGGCTGTGGTCCTGCAGAGAAATCAACAATATACAAGTCTCCTCTCCTAAAGCCTTCAAAGACTTTGGAATTGTCACATTCCATGAGCATAATGCAACGATATTTGCCAAAGACGACAACCATATCAAGATCACAAAGCATTGAGACTGACATGAGGTTCAATCCTAAGGACTCGACAAGCATGACTTTGTCCATGTGTCGATCCTTTGAGATTGCAATCCTACCTAGACCCAATACCTTGCTTTTACCTTTGTCAGGGTAGGTGATATGCTTCAGATGCGATGGAGATAAGGCATTGTCCATCAATAAGTTCTTGTCGTCGGCCATGTGATTTGTACATCCACTATCGAGGACCCACTCAGTAGCTTTAGGTTGATCATCCTGCAGATGAATTAGTGCATCTTACGAACTCATATACTTCATCAGCGAAGAATATGACATCAAATTCATTAGATTGAATTTCACAACAGATATAACAGTATAAGGACATGAGAAATGAATATTCATTTCTTCATGATTAGCTTGCGTCCTTTCAATGATATTCAGGTCTCCAGCAAATTCTTCAGACATTCAAGTTCGTCTAGAGACCTGACCCTGCATAAGAGATTAGTTCTTTTTCTTCACCACCCACATCTGGAGGGGAGGCAAAGAGTTCATCATTCTGCGAGCTCCATAAGAAAAAGGTGGCATTGAGGCCAGTGCACTTCATTTCACAAAAGAGGGGTTAGAGTAAGCATATGAATAAGCAGAGAAATTCTTCGAGGACTTATGAACATAATTATTTGAATAATAATGCACATATTCATAGCTCTTAGGCTTTCCTGCGAAACAGAAGCATTAGCACGATAATGATCATTGATAACCCACAAGTATAGGGGATCGCAACAGTTTTCAAGGGTAGAGTATTCAACCCAAATTTATAGATTCGACACAAGGGGAGCCAAAGAATATTTGAAGGTATTAGCAACTGAGTTGCGAATTCAACCACACCTGGAGATTATTTATCTGCACCAAGTAATCAGTAGCACAGTAATATGATAATTTTGATAGCAGTGACAACAGTAATAGTAACGGTAACAGTGATAGCAGTATTTTGTAGCAAGTGTAACAGTGATGATAGCAGTAGTAACTTAGCAGAAACAATATAAGATAAATTCATAGGCATTGGATCGGTGACTTGTTGGATGATATTAATCATGAGACAGTTATAACCTAGGGCGATTCGGCACTAGCTCCAGTTCGTCAATATAATTTAGGCATGTATCCCGTAAATAGTCATACATGCTTATGGAAAGAACTTGCATGACATCTTTTGTCCTGCCCTCTCGTGGCAGCAGGGTCCATATTGGATACTAAGGGATATTAAGGGCTCCTTTTAACAGAGAACCGGAACAAAGCATTATCACAAAGTGAATACATTAACTCCTCAAACTGCGGTCATCACCGGGAGTGGTCCCAACTATTGTCACTCCGGGGTTGCCGGATCATAACACGTAGTAGGTGGCTATAACTTGCAAGATCGGATCTAAAACATGGATATAAGTATGATAACATAAACGATTCAGATCTGAGTTCATGGCACCCGGGCCCAAAGTTACAAGCATTAAGCATAGCAAAGTCATAGCAACATCAATCTTAGAACATAGTGGATACTCGGGATCAAGCCCTAACAAAACTAACTCGATTACATGATGAATCTCATCCAACTCCTCACCGACCAGCGAGCCTACGAAGGAATTAATCACTCCCGGTGGGGAGCATCATGGAATTGGCAATGGAGAAGGGTTGGTGATGACGAAGAACGAAGATCCCCCTCTTCGGAGACCCAAACGGACTCTGGATCTGGCCTCCCGATGAAAAACAGGAGGTCACGACGGCTCCGTCTCGTGGATCGCAATAATTCTTTCTCCCTGATTTTTTTTCTGGAAAAATAGGATTTTATAGCATCGGTTTCAGGGTCTGTGGGGCCACCAGGTGGGGACAACTCACTTGGGCACGCCAGGAGAGGGGGCGCGCCCTGGTGGGTTGTGCCCACACAGGGGCCCCTCTCCGATAGGTCTTGGCTCCAGAAATTCTTATATATTATATAAAAATTCCTCGCAAAGTTTCATTCCATTCCGAGAACTTTTATTTCTGCACAAAAACAACACCATGGTAGTTCTACTGAAACAACGTCAGTCCGGGGTCAGTTTCATTCAAATCATGCAAATTAGAGTCCAAAACAAGAGGAAAAACATTAGGAAAAGTAGATACGTTGGAGACGTATCAACTCCCCCAAGCTTAAACCTTTGCTTGTCCTCGAGGAATTCAGTTGATAAACTGAAAGTTAAAAAAGAAAAACTTTTACGAACTCTTTTGCTCTTGTTTGCATAAATAAGCTTAAACAACACCCAGGTTTTCAGCCAACATTATAACTAACCATGCCGATAATAACTCTTAAAGATTATATTAACTCATATCAATGACATAATCAGCTAGCGAGCAATAATAAGATATATCTCAAACAGCAACACGTTGTCAAAACAACCATGATATAATATGACAATAGTGGTATCACGCTAGCCCTTTCTGAGACCGCAAAACATAAATGCAGAGCAGCTCCAAAGTCCAAGCAGCGACTAAACATTGTAATTCATGGTAGAAAAGATCCAGTCATGATGCACCCAACATTAGCTACACACAATGCATAAGTCATGACAGCTATGCTCTCAGGTTCTAGCGCTTATTTTAGAAGGTGATGACACAACATAAAAGTAAATAGAAAGTCCCTTCACAGAGGGAAGTAGTGATTTGCAGAGGTGCCAGAGCTCAAGTTTTAAAACAGAGATAAATGATATTTTGAGACATGCACCCTTCTCATTTACTTCACGACCATCAGTTATCAATATCTTCCATGCTAAACGCTCTAGTGGCCGTTCCCAAGCGATAAAAAGTAAAGGTTTTGACTCCATTGGGAGTTTTTGTTTGAATATTTGAGAGATTAACTGTTTTTCTGTTTGCAGTTTGGGACTGGGCATCCCTATTACCGCTTAGCATGGAAGATACCGACCACCTCCTGTCAATCCATGAACGATCCAAGCACACAAAAAGGATAATTTTTAGAAGTTTTTAGAGGTGGCACATGAAAATTTACTTAGGACGGCAGGGTAATACCGCATATACGTAGGTATGGTGGACTCATCTGGAATTACTTTGGGTTCAAGGTTTTTGATGTACAAGCAGAATTCCCACTTAGTACAGGCGAAGGCTAGCAAATAGATTGAGAAGCGGCAAGTTAGAGAGCAACAACGGTCATAACCATGCATTATGCATAAGTAACATTGGATACTAGCATGAGTAGGATATGAACACCATGAAGATAAATATCATAGAGGCTATATTGGTTTTGATTCAACTACATGCATGAACATGTGCCAAGTCAAGCCACTTGAACATTCAGGAAGGATACCATATCATCATACTACATCACAATCATTTTAATGCAATGTTGATATCCAAGATAAATCATTATCCACTCCTAGCTACTTATGCATGGCATGAGAAACTATAATCTCTAATTGTCATTGCAAACATGTTTAATCATAATGGGTTGAATCATGGATACTAGGTTAAACATATTTACACAAACAGAACAAGTCGAGTTCATACCTGTTTCTCTCTACCACGGCCAGTTCAATGAAGAGCGTCATTATTGCCTTTCACTTGCACGACCGAACGATATGAAAATAACAGTAGTGCAAGAGTGTCGTGGGCTAAGTTGGAATCTGCAAACATTTTATTCAACAGGAGAAGACAAGGTAAAATGTGCTCTTTATTAGATCAACAGTTATTCATATGAGAGCCACTCAACATTTTCATCGTGGTCTTCTCCTCGGTAGTACTCGAATAAAAAGAAAAGAAATTCAGAGAAACACACTAAAATATTTTTGGAGTTTTTGGTTTTCATGAACAAACAAATAAAAGGGAAAAAGCAAAAACGAGAAAAACTATTTACACGGGAAAGCTCCCAACAAGCAAAAGAAGAACAAGGAAATCTTTTTGGGTTTTCTTTTTAGTGCTACTACTAATCATGCATAGAAAGTAAACTACTACATGATACGTCTCCAACGTATCTATAATTTTTGATTGTTCCATGCTGTTTTATTATCAATATTGGATGTTTATAATCATTTTATATCATTTTTTGGTACTAACCTATTGACATAGTGCCAAGTGACAGTTGCTGTTTTCTGCATGTTTTTTTACATCGCGGGAAATCAATATCAGACGGAGTCCAAATGCCATGAAACTTTACGATGATTTTTTATGGACCAAAAGGAAGAAGTTGGGCCCTGGTTGCACCTGGGGGGAGTCCCGAGGAGGGGACAACCCACCAGGGTGCGCCAGGAGGCCCAAGCGCGCCCTGGTGGGTTGTGCCCACCTCGGGTGCCCCCGGACCGCCTCTTTGCTCTATAAATACCCTAAAAATCCAGAAACCCTAGGGGAGTCGACGAAATATTCATCCAGCCATCGCAGAGCCCAGAACCACCAGATCCAATCTAGACACCATCTCGGATGGGGTTCACCACCTCCATTTATGCCTCTCTGATGATGCGTGAGTAGTTCTTTGTAGACCTTCGGGTCCGTAGTTAGTAGCTAGATGGCTTCCTCTCTCTCGCTGAATTCTCAATACAATGGTCTCTTGGAGATCCATATGATGTACTATTTTTGCGGTGTGTTTGTTGGGATATGATGAACATCGAGTTTATGATCAGTCATATCTTTTTATATCCATTAAAGTTATTTGAGTTTCTTTGATCTCTTATATGCATGATCTCTTATAGCCTCGTATTTCTTCTCCGATATTTGGGTTTTGTTTGGCCAACTTGATCTATTTATCTTGCAATGGGAAGAGGTGCCCGGTAGTGGGTTCGATCTTACGGTGCTTGATCCGAGTGATAGAAAGGGAAACGACACGTCTGTATCATTGCTACTAAGGATAAAAAGATGGGATCTATATCTACGCAATAGATAAACGGATCTTGTCTATATCACGTCATCGTTCTTATTGCGTTACTCCGTTTTTCCATGAACTTAATACACTAGATGCATGCTCGATAGCGGTCGATGTGTGGAGTAATAGTAGTAGATGCAGGCAGGAGTCGGTCTACTAATCTTGGACGTGATGCCTATGTAATAATCATTGTCTGGATATCGTCATAATTATTTGAAGTTCTATCAATTTCCCAACAGTAATTTGTTTACCCACCGTTTGCTATTTTTCTCGAGAGAAGCCACTAGTGAAACCTACGGCCCCCGGGTCTTCTTTCTCATATATTTGCTTGCGATCTACTTATCCTTTGCATTTTTATTCAGATCTATTAAACTAAAAATACAAAATACTTTGCTGCACTTTATTTTATTTGCAATCTATTATTTCAATCTATTACAAATTTCTGGCATCGTTACCCGAAAGGGATTGACAACCCCTTTAACACGTCGGGTTGCGAGGTATTGTTATTTGTGTGCATGTGTTGTTTACGTTGTGTTGCTTGGTTCTCCTACTGGTTCAATAACCTTGGATTCATCACTGAGGGAAATACCTACCTTCGATGTGCTACATCATCCCTTCCTCTTTGGGGAAATACCGATGTAGTCCTAGCAGACAGGAGCTTTCTGACGCTATAGTCAGGGAGCAATCAAAAGAATTTCTGGTGCCGTTGCCGGGGAGGATTTCAACATATACCAGGTTCCTAATCACAAATCTCATCTCCTCGCAATTTACATTATTTTCCATTTGCCTCTCATTTTCCTCTCCCCCACTTCATAAAAATTTTCCATTTTTATTCACCCTCTTTTTCGTTCGCCTTTTTCTTGTCAGATCTCTTGTTTGCTTGTGTGACCATGTGTCTTCTATTTGCTTGCAGCTTCGCTTGCTAAAAATCTATTGTTATGGATCCTCATCCACTAGCTAATCTTTTCAAGAGATCTAATTATGTTGAACCAGTTGCTAGTGATTTGAGTGCACTTGATTATCTCTATGAAGTTTTGCTTGAAATTCGTGAATCTGAAAATTGTGATGAAGTGCTAAAAGAAGAAATTTATGAAGTGATTCATGATAGCTCCTTGAATGAAAAGCATGATTGCAATGATTTTACTATAAATTCTATTAATGTCAATTGTGCTAATAATATGCAAAACCCCAAGCTTGGGGATGCTTGTTTTGCTATATCTACTACTTATTGCAATGATCATGATTGGGGTGATTCTTCTTATGATCTTGAAAATTTATTTAAGCCTCATGATGAATTTGTTTGCGATAATACTGAAAGTGGGTTTGGAAGAGTGTCAACTTTAGCTAAAAATAATCCCACTTATTTGGATAATGTTCAATCTTACGATTTTTTTTTATAAAAGTGGGTTTGGAGAGGTCATAACTTAATTTGATGATAATCCCACTATTTCGGAAGAGTGTCAACTTTGCATGCATGTGGATCATGAAGAGAATATTTTATGTGATGGCTATATTGTTGAATTTGATTATGATCCTACATGGAATTGTTATAAGAGAGGAAAATATGGTTGTAGAAAATTTCATGTTACTAGATTGCCTCTTGTTATATTGAGATTGCTATTGTTTCTCTCTTCTTCCCTGCATATGCTAGTTTTTGCTTGTCTTGATAATTTTTTGGTTATAAAATTCCTATGCATATGAAGTATGTTATACTTAAATGTGTTTTTCACATGTTTCATGATGCTCTCTTTGTGTTCCATTATTATCTTCCGTGTGAGGATCGTTGAAATATTATGCCTAGCTAAGGGCGTAAAACTATAGCGCTTGTTTGGAGGCAACCCAATGAATAAAATTTATTTTTGCTTTATGTTCTTGAGTCTTTACAAAATTATGCTTCTGGTATGATTGTGTTTTTTATGTTTTAATTAGTGTTTGTGCCAAGTAAAGCCTATAGGATCTTCTAGGGTGATAGTTGTTTGATCTTGCTGAAAAAGACAGAAACTTTGTGCTCACGAAAACAATTGTTAAAAATCACCAGAACGTGATAAAATGCTAATTATTTTTTCAGAAGATTAATATACAAATTACCCAGGTCTTCCTATTTTTTCAGAATTTTTGGAGTTACAGAAGTATTCGAAAGTTCCAGATTACTACAGACTGTTCTGTTTTGACAGATTCTGTTTTCTTTGTGTTGTGTGCTTATTTTGATGGCTCTATGGTTTTCTTTGATGAGTTTTTTCCATAGAAAAGTTGGAATACAGTAGATATAATACAAAAACAAAACATGAATTGGTTTGATACAGCACTTATAGTAGTCGTTTGCTTTCATTTACTAACGAATCTCACAAAGGTTTTGTTGAGTTTTGTGTGATTGAAGTTTTCAAGTTTTGGGTTATCTTACGATGGATGAAAGAAGGATAGAAGAGCCTAAGCTTGGCGATGCCCCGACATCCCAAGCTATTATCCAAGAATGAGAAACTAACTAAGCTTGGGGATGCCCCCGAGTGGCATCCCCTCTTTCTTCTAACGACCATCGATATTTTACTCGAGACTATATTTTTATTCGTCACATGATATTGATGCCTACTACACAACCTTCTTCTTGTAGACGTTGTTGGGCCTCCAAGTGCAGAGGTTTGTAGGACAGTAGCAAATTTCCCTCAAGTGGATGACCTAAGGTTTATCAATCCGTGGGAGGCGTAGGATGAAGATGGTCTCTCTCAAGCAACCCTGCAACCAAATAACAAAGAGTCTCTTGTGTCCCCAACACACCCAATACAATGATAAATTGTATAGGTGCACTAGTTCGGCGAAGAGATGGTGATATAAGTGCAATATGGATGGTAGATATAGGTTTTTGTAATCTGAAAGTATAAAAACAGCAAGGTAACTAATGATAAAAGTGAGCATAAACGGTATTGCAATGCTAGGAAACAAGGCCTAGGGTTCATACTTTCACTAGTGCAAGTTCTCTCAACAATAATAACATAATTGGATCATATAACTATCCATCAACATGCAACAAAGAGTCACTCCAAAGTCACTAATAGCGGAGAACAAACGAAGAGATTATTGTAGGGTACGAAACCACCTCAAAGTTATTCTTTCTGATCGATCTATTCAAGAGTCCGTAGTAAAATAACACGAAGCTATTCTTTCCATTCGATCTATCATAGAGTTCGTACTAGAATAACACCTTAAGACACAAATCAACCAAAACCCTAATGTCACCTAGGTACTCCAATGTCACCTCAAGTATCCATGGGTATGATTATAGGATATGCATCACACAATCTCAGATTCATCTATTCAACCAACACAAAGAACTTCAAAGAGTGCCCCGAAGTTTCTACTGGAGAGTCAAGACAAAAATGTGTGCCAACCCCTATGCATAAGTTCACGAGGTCACGGAACCCGCAAGTTGATCCTAAACATACATCAAGTAGATCACGTGATATCCCATTGTCACCACAGATAAGCACATGCAAGACATACATCAAGTGTTCTCAAATCCTTAAAGACTCAATCCGATAAGGTAACTTCAAAGGGAAAACTCAATCCATTACAAGAGAGTAGAGGGGGAGAAACATCATAAGATCCAACTATAACAGCAAAGCTCGCGATACATCAAGATCGTACCACCTCAAGAACACGAGAGAGAGAGAGAGAGAGAGAGAGAGAGAGATCAAACACATAGCTACTGGTACATACCCTCAGCCCCGAGGGTGAACTACTCCCTCCTCATCATGGAGAGCGCCGGGATGATGAAGATGGCCACCGGTGAGGGATCCCCCCTCCGGTAGGGTGCCGGAACAGGGTCCCGATTGGTTTTTGGTGGCTACAGAGGCTTGCGGCGGCGGAACTCCCGATCTATTCTGTTCCCCGATGTTTTTAGGGTATATGGATATATATAGGTGAAAGAAGTCGGTCAGGGGAGCCACGAGGGGCCCACGAGGGTGGGCGCGCGCCCGGGGGGCAGGCGCGCCACCCTGCCTCGTGACCACCTCGTTGCTTCCCTGACGTGCACTCCAAGTCTCCTGGATTGCTTCCGTTCCAAAAATAACTCTTCCGAAGGTTTCATTCCGTTTGGACTCCGTTTGATATTCCTTTTCTTCGAAACACTAAAACAAGGGAAAAAACAGAAACTGGCACTCGGCTCTGGGTTAATAGGTTAGTCCAAAAAATAATATAAAAGTGTTTAATAAAGCCCATAAACATCCAAAACAGATAATATAATAGCATGAATACTTCATAAATTATAGATACGTTGGAGACGTATCAGCATCCCCAAGCTTAATTCCTGCTCGTCCTTGAGTAGGTAAATGATAAAAGAAATAATTTGTGAAGTGTGAATGCTAGAAAGTGCACAAGTTTGATCAATGATAATTTCAATCACCTTTTCTAGCATCATTATATGTCATAACAGTAGCTCATATCATAAAACTTTGCATGATCAAGTAACAAACTATTCACATGTTAAAGTATAGATCATAAACTTTCTTGAAAACTAACAAACCGTGTTATTAGTCATCAAACAATTACAATTCATCTTATCTTCAGGAAGAGTCTATGTCAGAGCTTTGATTCAGCAAACTTCACATACTCAACTATCATTTAGTCTTCCATGATTGCTACCACTCAAAGCATATTTTTAGAACAAATAGTATTCATCGAACACAGATAAAGATAGGGGCTTAATGTTTCGCCTCCCAACCTTTTACCTCAAGGGTAATGTCAACAGTAATAATTCATGCTCAAATATATTTGAATGGCCATATATGCTTAGATCTTTCCATCACATGATGCTTGCCAACTAAAGAGTAGGTTGGAATGAGAAGGAATACTACTGACTCTTGCATAAAAGTAAAAGATAGGCCCTTCCCAGAGGGAAGCAAGGATTTGCAGAGGTGCCAGAGCTCAAAGCTAAAACAGAGATGAAAATAATTTTGAGAGGTATGCTTTCATTGTCAACATAACGACCAAGATTTCCCAATATGATCCATACTAGATACATTATAGGCGGTTCCCACGCAGAAAGGTAAAGTTTTTGCTCCCCCTCCACCAACATTCACACTCCACGGCTTGTCCGAAACAACGGGTGCCGTCCAACTATCAACATTCCTGGGGGAGTTTTGTTTAAATTATTTGCGAATTTGTTTTTGATCTTTTGATCATAGGACTGGGCATCCTAGTTACCAGCCATTTTCTCGTGAATGATGAGCGGAGTCCACTCATCGTGAGAATAACCCACCTAGCATGGAAGATACTGACAGCCCCTAGTCACTACATGAGCGATTCGGGCATACAAAACAGATTATTATTTGAAGGTTTAGAGTTTGGCACATGCAAATTTACTTGGAACGGCAGGTGAATACCGCATATAGGTAGATATGATGGACACTCATGGAAGAAACTTGGTTCAAGGAGTTTGGATGCACAAGCAGTATTCCCGCTTAGTACAGATATTTTGGCTAGCAAAGGATTCTAAATAGCAAGCACCACATGTTAGAGGATCCATAACAATATAAATTCTATACAAATATACCGAAGCATAACTCATTATGTTGTCTTCCTTGTCCAACTTCAACTAATTTTCTCAGGTTTGAAAATAATTAATGGGGCTCACAATCATAGAAGATGTCCAAGGTAGTATATTTATATGTGAAATCTCTCTTCCTTCAATATTCTTTCATGAATTGTTCAAGTGACCAATACAATGTTTGCTAACCTTCAATAAATTTACCACCTCTACTTCTTATATGTGAAGGAATTACTCCCCATGGGAAAGGCATATGAAACATATATAATTTTAGATTTATGACATTCAAATCATTCAACCATTTACTCATAGGATATAAGTGAAGCACACGAGTAAATGACAAACTACTCCAAAAAGATATAAGTGAAGATCAGTGAGTAGTTAAATAATTATGTAGCTATGCGAAGACTCTCTAACATTTAAGAATTTCAGATCTTGGTATTTTATTCAAACAGCAAGCAAAAAAAATAAAATAAAATGACGCTCCAAGCAAAACACATATCATGTGGTGAATAAAAATATAGCTCCAAGTAAAGTTACCGATGAACGAAGACGAAAGAGGGGATGCCATCCGGGGCATCCCCAAGCTTAGGCTCTTGGTTGTCCTTGAATATTACCTTGGGGTGCCTTGGGAATCCCCAAGCTTAGGCTCTTGCCACTCCTTATTCCATAGTACATCGAATCTTTACCCAAAACTTGAAAACTTCACAACACAAAACTTAACAGAAAACTCGTAAGCTCCGTTAGCGAACGAAAACAAAACACCACTTCAAGGTACTGTAATTAACTCATTATTTATTTATATTGGTGTTAAACCTACTGTATTCCAACTTCTCTATGGTTTATAAACTATTTTACTAGCCATAGAATCATCAAAATAAGCAAACAACACACGAAAAACTGAATCTGTCAAAAACAGAACAGTCTGTAGTAATCTGTAAATAACGCAAACTTCTGGAACTGAGAAAAATATACCAAAATAGGAAGACCTAGATAATTTGTTTATTGATCTACTGCAATTGGAATCAGTATTTTATCACCTTCTGGTGATTTTTAACAATTGTTTTCGTGAACAGAAAGTTTCTGGAATTTTCAGCAAGATCAAATAACTATCATCCAAGAAGATCCTATAGGTTTAACTTGGCACAAAATCTAATTAAAACATAAAAACACATCTAAACAGAAGCTATATGAATTATTTATTCCTAAACAGAACCAAAAAGCAAAAAACTAAAATAAAATTGGGTTGCCTCCCAACAAGCGCTAACGTTTAACGCCCCTAGCTAGGCATGATGATTTCAATGATGCTCACATAAGACATAAGAATTGGAACATAAAGAGAGCATCATGAAGAATATGACTAGCACATTTAATTCTAACCCACTTCCTATGCATAGGGATTTTGTGAGCAAACAACTGATGGGAACAATAATCAACTAGCATAGGAAGGCAAAACAAGCATAACTTCAAAAATTTCAACACATAGAGAGGAAACTTGATATTATTGCAATTCCTACAAGCATATATTCCTCCCTAATAATAATTTTCAGTAGAATCATGAATGAATTCAAAAATATAACCAGCACCTAAAGCATTCTTTTCATGATCTACTTGCATAGAAATTTTATTACTCTCCACATAAGCAAATTTATTCTCATCAATAGTAGTGGGAGCAAACTCAACAAAATAACTATCATGTGAAGCATAATCCAATTGAAAATTAAAATCATGATGACAAGTTTCATGGTTATCTTTATTCTTTATAGAATACGTGTCATCACAATAATCATCATAAATAGGAGGCATGATTTCATCATAATAAATTTGCTCATCAAAACTTGGGGGACTAAACATATTATCTTCATCAAACATAGCATCCCCAAGCTTGTGGCTTTGCATATCATTAGCATCATGGGTATTCAAAGAATTCATACTAACAACATTGCAATCATGCTCATCATTCACATATTTTATGCCAAGCATTCTATGTAATTCTTCTTCTAGTACTTGAGCACAATTTTCCTTCCCATCATTTTCACGAAAGACATTAAAAACATTAAGCATATGAGGCACCCTTAATTCCATTTTTATGTAGTTTTATTTTATAAAATAAACTAGTGATAAAACAAGAAACTAAAAGATTTGATTGCAAGATCTAAAGATATACCTTCAAGCACTCACCTCCCCGGCAACGGCGCCATAAAAGAGCTTGATGTCTACTACACAACCTTTTTCTTGTAGACGTTGTTGGGCCTCCAAGTGCAGAGGTTTGTAGGACAGTAGCAAATTTCCCTCAAGTGGATGACCTAAGGTTTATCAATCCGTGGGAGGCGTAGGATGAAGATGGTCTCTCTCAAGCAACCCTGCAACCAAATAACAAAGAGTCTCTTGTGTCCCCAACACACCCAATACAATGATAAATTGTATAGGTGCACTAGTTCGACGAAGAGATGGTGATACAAGTGCAATATGGATGGTAGATATAGGTTTTTCTAATCTGAAAATATAAAAACAGCAAGGTAACTAAAGATAAAAGTGAGCGTAAATGGTATTGCAATGCTAGGAAACAAGGCCTAGGGTTCATACTTTCACTAGTGCAAGTTCTCTCAACAATAATAACATAATTGGATCATATAACTATCCATCAACATGCAACAAAGAGTCACTCCAAAGTCACTAATAGCGGAGAACAAACGAAGAGATTATTGTAGGGTATGAAACCACCTCAAAGTTATTCTTTCTGATCGATCTATTCAAGAGTCCGTAGTAAAATAACACGAAGCTATTCTTTCCGTTCGATCTATCATAGAGTTCGTACTAGAATAACACCTTAAGACACAAATCCACCAAAACCCTAGTGTCACCTAGATACTCCAATGTCACCTCAAGTATCCATGGGTATGATTATATGATATGAATCACACAATCTCAGATTCATCTATTCAACCAACACAAAGAACTTCAAAGAGTGCCCCGAAGTTGATCACCAAAACATACAAGACGAAAACGTGTGCCAACCCCTATGCATAAGTTCACGAGGTCACGGAACCCGCAAGTTGATCACCAAAACATACATCAAGTAGATCACGTGATATCCCATTGTCACCACAGATAAGCACATGCAAGACATACATCAAGTGTTCTCAAATCCTTAAAGACTCAATCCGATAAGATAACTTCAAAGGGATAACTCAATCCATTACAAGAGAGTAGAGGGGGAGAAACATCATAAGATCCAACTATAATAGCAAAGCTCGCGGTACATCAAGATCGTACCACGTCAAGAACACGAGAGAGAGAGAGAGAGATCAAACACATAGCTACTGGTACATACCGTTAGCCCCGAGGGTGAACTACTCCCTTCTCGTCATGGAGAGCGCCGGGATGATGAAGATGGCCACCGGTGAGGGATCCCCCCTCCGGCAGGGTGCCGGAACAGGGTCCCGATTGGTTTTTGGTGGCTACAGAGGCTTGCGGCGGCGGAACTCCCGATCTATTCTCTTCCCCGATGTTTTTAGGGTATATGGATATATATAGGCGAAAGAAGTCGGTCAGGGGAGCCACGAGGGACCCACGAGGCTGGGGCGCGCGCCCAGGGGGGCAGGCGCGCCTCCCTGCCTCGTGGCCACCTCGTTGCTTCCCTGACGTGCACTCCAAGTCTCCTGGATTGCTTCCGTTTCAAAAATAACTCTCCCGAAGGTTTCATTCCGTTTGGACTCCGTTTGATATTCCTTTTCTTCGGAACACTGAAACAAGGGAAAAAACAAAAACTGGCAGTGGGCTCTGGGTTAATAGGTTAGTCCAAAAAATAATATAAAAGTGTTTAATAAAGCCCATAAACATCCAAAACAGATAATATAATAGCATGAATACTTCGTAAATAATAGATACGTTGGAGACGTATCAGATATGTGTTTTGCTTGGAGCGTCTTGTATGATAAGTGTCCTTCCTTGTTTTATTTTGTGTTTTAAGTCATCAATCCTTGCTGGTCACACCTATTTGAGAGAGCCAAAATTATATCATGACTTGTTAGAATTGCTCTCTGTGCTTCACTTAAATCTTTTATGAGCTAGGACTTGCTCTAGTGCTTCACTTATATCTTTTTGAGCACGGTGTGCTTTGTTATTTTTGAAGAAATGCTATCTTGCTTCACTTAGATTTATTTGAGAGTTAGTAGAATTTTGAAGAAATTCTCTCTTGCTTCACTTAAATTATTTTCAGAGAAAGAAAATTTGTTATGCTCATGATCTTCACTTATATTTGTTTGAGCTTATGAAAAGCAACACATGAAAATTAGTCCCAAAGTGATAGATATCCAAGAAGGATAAAAAAAAGAAAAATGTCATGAAGATCATTGGACAAATTAAACTTGATTCTTAGTAATAGTTTTGAGATATGACGATGTGATATGTGAGTTATGTTGATGAGTAATTGTGCACTAGTAAGAATATTGGTGTTAAGGTTTGTGATTCCCTATGCATGCATGAAAGTCAATAATCATGCAATGAAAATTGTATCCTACTTGCGGTGCATTATTCGGTGTTAATTATGCTTAATGCTTGCTTATGAGATTATTCGTTTCTTTGTTGGTCGCTTCTCAATCTTTTAGCTAGCCTTCATTTTGCACTAAGTATGACCTCTACTTGTGCATCCAAAATCCTTTAAACCAGTTTTGCCACATCAGTCCACTATATCTACCTATATGCGGTATTCTTTTGCCGTTCTAAGCAAATTTGCATGTGCCATCTCTAATTCAAAAATAAACTTCTCTTTTGTGAGTTTGTTTCGCTCGCGGAACGGTAACGGGTCGCTAATATTTTCCATGCTGGATGTGTTATTCTCATGATGAGTGTTTATTCACTTGTCATTGCACAAGAGTAAGGCAAAGGTTTTAGGGATTCTCAGTCCCGAAATGCAAAAAATGAATTTACTTTATGTTGTCAAATAATAAATTCCTTTGAAAGTGTTGGTATGGAAGGCACCCGTGGATACGGTTAGCCATGGAAAGTGAAAGTATGGTGGAAAAAGGAATAAACTTTATTTTCTGTTTGGGAACCGCCTATGGCATATCTAGCATGAAAAGTGTTCGTAGCTCTACGTCGTTTTCGTTGGTGGGATGGATACACCTCCCAAAATGTTTTTATCTCTATTTTTTTTCTTTGAGCTCTGGCACCTCTACAAATCCCTACTTCCCTCTGCGAAGGGCCTTTCTTTTTTTACTTTATGCAATTTTTATTTTGAATTTGAGTCTCCATCTTCTCTTATAAAAGCACCAACTAAGAGGCAATATGATCATGCTTAAGTATTGGGTGTAGCTAATATTCGAGTGTGTTTCATGAATGGATCAATGTTTGAGCATGATGGGCTAGGGATAACTTGTTTTAGCGTTGATATTTTGAAAGACATGGTTGCTTGTTGATATGCTTGAGTATCTAAATTATTATGTCAAAACTAGACTATTGCTTTGAATCACATAAAAGTCCAAATGTCCATGCTATAAAGAAAATAACATGATATGACATGATAAACAACACTCCACATCAAAAATTCTGTTTTTATCACTTACCTACTCGAGGACGAGCAGGAGTTAAGCTTGGGGATGCTGATATGTCTCCAACGTATCTATAATTTTTTATTGTTCCATGCTGTTTTATTATCTATCTTGAATGTTTTATAATCATTTTATAGTCATTTTATATCATTTTTGGTACTAACCTATTGACATAGTGCCAAGTGCGAGTTGCTGTTTTCTGCATGTTTTTTACATCGCAGGAAATCAATATCAGACGGAGTCCAAATGCCACGAAACTTTACGATGATTTTTGATGGACCAAAAGGAAGAAGTTGGGCCCTGGTTGAACCTGGGGGGAGTCCCGAGGAGGGGACAACCCACCAGGGCATGCCAGGAGGCCCAGGCGCGCCCTGGTGGGTTGTTCCCAACTCGGGTGCCCCCCAGGCCGCCTCTTTGCTCTATAAATACCCCAAAAATGCAGAAACCCTAGGGGAGTCGAAGAAATATTCATCCAGCCGCCGTAGAGTCCAGAACCACCAGATCCAATCTAGACACCATCTCGGATGGGGTTCACCACCTCCATTGGTACCTCTCCGATGATGCGTGAGTAGTTCTTTGTAGACCTTCGGGTCCGTAGTTAGTAGCTAGATGGCTTCCTCTCTCTCTCTGAATTCTCTATACAATGGTCTCTTGGAGATCCATATGATGTAACTCTTCGAGTTTATGATCAGTCATATCTTTTTATATCCATGAAAGTTATTTGAGTTTATTTGATCTCTTATATGCATGATCTCTTATAGCCTCGTATTTCTTCTCCAATATTTGGGTTTTGCTTGGCCAACTTGATCTATTTATCTTGCAATGGGAAGAGGTGCCCGGTAGTGGGTTCGATCTTACGGTGCTTGATCCCAGTGATAGAAAGGGAACGGCATGTATGTATCATTGCTACTAAGGATAAAAAGATGGGATCTATATCTACGCAATAGATAAACGGATCTTATCTACATCATGTCATCGTTCTTATTGCATTACTCCGTTTTTCCATGAACTTAATACACTAGATGCATGCTGGATAGCGATCGATGTGTGGAGTAATAGTAGTAGATGCAGGCAGGAGTCGGTCTACTAATCTTGGACGTGATGCCTATGTAATGATCATTGCCTGGATATCGTCATAATTATTTGAAGTTCTATCAATTGCCCAACAGTAATTTGTTTACCCACCGTTTGCTATTTTTCTCGAGAGAAGCCACTAGTGAAACCTACGGCCCCCGGGTCTTCTTTCTCATATATTTGCTTGCGGTCTACTTTTCCTTTGCATTTTTATTTACATCTATTAAACCAAAAATACAAAAATACTTTGCTGCACTTTATTTTATTTGCGATCTATTATTTCAATCTATTACAAATTTCTGGCATTGTTATCCGAAAGGGATTGACAACCCCTTTAACACGTCGGGTTGCGAGGTGTTGTTATTTGTGTGCAGGTGTTGTTTACATTGTGTTGCTTGGTTCTCCTACTGGTTCGATAACCTTGGTTTCATCATTGAGGGAAATACCTACCTTCTCTGTGCTACATCATCCCTTCCTCTTTGGGGAAATACCGATGTAGTCCTAGCAGATAGGAGCTTTCTGGCACTATAGTCAGGGAGCAATCACTACAACTATTTTTTTGGTTTTCTAAAGTTTTTCAAACACACAAGAAGAAAGCAAGAAAATAAATCTAAGCATTGATGGTACAATGAAAAAGTGTGAACACAGAATAATGGAATGATATGTGTGCGCGTGAATGTAATGTCAGTGAGAAACACGTACTCCCCCAAGCTTAGGCTTTTGGCCTAACTTGGTAATCGATCAGTAGCCTGGATGGTAGTAGGGGTACTGAGGAGCGGGCATCGACTCATCCCACTTTTGAGGCTCCTCCTCTGCCTCTGCAGCAGCCTGAGCGTTTCGGTAGGCGATGATGTCCGCAGGCATGATCCTATATCCGCCCTGGCAACAGAATCAAACAAAGCAGGAGCAGGCAATGGAATAATATCATGAGTCCTCACACTAAAAACCAGGTTATATGGAATAGGAATGTTAGGAGATTTGATATCAGTAAAATGGTGGTGATCCATGGCTGTGTGGTCTAGGTAAACTTTGGTAAGAGGGTGATCATGAGGGCGTATCTCAACATTCAAGTGAGCCACCAAACGAGTAGCAAAAATCCCTCCATGTATTTTACCCTGGGATTTATTAAGATGGACGCGACGAGCCACAATAGCTCCCAAGCTATGAGTGTTGTCTCCCTCTAATGGACGACGTAAAACAACAAAGTCTGGTGCGCCGAGCGCACCTACTTTCTCTCTAGCAAGCAAACACTTAGCAACAAATAAAGCAAAATAATGTACGGCAGGAAAGTGTATGCTAGCGGCAGTGGTAGCTGACACCCCTCTCTCATCTCCCACTGTCAAAGTGCGATAAAAGGCCTCAAACCCAGCTGGCCTAGGCTCAGCTAAGCTCCCATCAGAAGGGATCATGCATATGTTACAAAATTCAGTAAGTGGTATCTGATGGTTTTCAGCATATAAATGAAAGCTCACTTCAGGAGGATTATTCCTAGGCAGGAAAGTAAAACTTTGAACAAAGATGTTTGTGAGGATTTGATGCTGGTCACACTCCTCTGCGATGAAGTCGGTGAGGCCGGCATTAGCAGCATATTGCGCGAACTCCTGAAGGATTCCAGTCTCTTTCGGGAATGGGGTGTGCGGCCATTCACACGGCTGTACTTCCGCCAACCTCCGAGGATGGAGATCACTATTAGATGACTCCCCAATAACACCCTTGGAGTTCTTCTTAGAGCCAAACTTCCTAAAGATATTCATCTTTTTCCTATGAACAAAAATTCTGAGATTTTTAGTCCACAAATTTTTCTCAACAAAACTTTACAAAATTGATAGCAACTACTCATAGGGATGCATAGAGGCCATAGCAAGCATTCAAACTACTTAGAACTCTAAGAATTCAACATGCAAGCTCATCTATAGCAGCACCAAGAGTAGCTAATTATTCAAAATATAAACCACTAAAACGAAAACTAATTGGACAAATGGTGGAGTCACATACCAAGCAACAATCCCCCGAAATAGTTTCGGAAATGGAGCTTCGAGCAAAGTGATCGAAATCCGCGGGTTTGAGAGCAAGAACATGGGAGAGAGAGCAATGGAGATTTTTTCTGGAGGAAAGTGATGATGTGGGATGAAGAGGTAAGTAAGGGGGCCCACGTGGGGACCACAACCCACCAGGGCGCGCCTGGGGGTCTTGGCACGCCCAGGTGGGTTGTGCCCACCTGGTGCACCTCCCTCTGATATTATTTGCACCAAAAATTCAGAAATATTCAGAAAAAATCGTATTAAATTTTCAGAGCATTCTGAGAACTTTTATTTTTGGGTCATTTTTTATTGCACGGGGAATTCACAAAACAAACAAAATGGCATTTTATTTTATTTAACTATTAAAAACAGAAAACAAAATTTAAGGACAAATGGTAGTGCTTACTAAATTCATCAACTTCATACCGCTAAAAATGATTCATTAATAAGGTTGATCAAGTCTTATTAACAACCACTTTCGATTAGCATGAAACCGAAGACCTTTCATAAATCACTAAGTTACCTCAATGGGGATATGAATGTCCCCAACAATAAGCATTTCATATTTGTTTTTGACAGTAGGTAGAGGTATTTAAAAAATTCCAATAGTGATTGGCGGAGATTTTTCAATAACATTAATACCATTCACTTGGAATTGTTTCTTCGGAAAGTGCACCGTATGCTCATTACCATTAATATGAAAAGTAACCTTGCTTTTATTGCAATCAATAACAGCCCCTGCAGTATTCAAGAAGGGTCTACCAAGGATAATTGACATGTTATCGTCCTCGGGCATCTCAAGTATAACAAAGTCAGTCAAAATAGTAACATTAGCAACAACAACGGGCACATCTTCACAGATACCGATAGGTATGGCAGTTGATTTGTCAGCCATTTGCAAGGATATTTCAGTAGGTGTGAGTTTATTCAAGTCAAGTCTTGTATATAAAGAGAAAGACATAACACTAACACCAGCTCCTAAATCACACAAAGCAGTTTTCACATAATTCTTTTTGATAGGGCAAGGTATAGTTGGTATTCCGGATCTGCAAGTTTTTTAGGTACTCCATCTTTGAAAGTATAATTAGCAAGCATAGTGGAGATTTCAGCTTCCGGTATTTTTCTCTTATTAGTGATGATTGATCGCTCTCTGACTATAGCGCCAGAAAAGCTCCTGTCTGCTAGGACTACGTCGGTATTTCCCCAAAAAGGAAGGGATGATGTAGCACAACGAAGGTAGGTATTTCCGTCGGTGAAGAAACCAAGGTTATCGAACTAGTAGGAGAACCAAGCAACACAACGTAAACAACACCTGCACACAAATAACAACACCTCGCAACCCGACGTGTTAAAGGGGTTGTCAATCCCTTTCGGGTAACGATGCCAAAGATTTGTAATAGATTGAAATAATAGATCACAAATAAAATAAAGTGCAGCAAAGTATTTTTGTATTTTTGGTTTAATAGATCTGAATAAGAATGCAAAGGAAAAGCAGATCGCAAGCAAATATATGAGAAAGAAGACACGGGGGCCGTAGATTTCACTAGTGGCTTCTCTCGAGAGAAAGAGCAAACGGTGGGTAAACAAATTACTGTTGGGCAATTGATATAACCTCAAATAATTATGACGATATCCAGGCAATGATCATTACATAGGCATCACGTCCAAGATTAGTAGACCGACTCCTGCCTGCATCTACTACTATTACTCCACACATCGACCGCTATCCATCATGCATCTAGTGTATTAAGTTCATGGAAAATTGGAGTAATGCAATAAGGACGATGAAATGATGTAGACAAGATCTGATTATCTATTGCATAGATATAGACCCATCCTTTTATCCTTAGTAGCAACGATACATACGTGTCGGTTCCCTTTCTGTCACTGGGATCAAGCACCGTAAGATCGAACCCACTACTGGGCACCTCTTCCCATTTCAAGATAAATAGATCAAGTTGGCCAAACAAAACCCAAATATCGGAGAAGAAATACAAGGCTATAAGATATCATGCATATAAGAGATCAAAGAAACTCAAATAACTTTCCTGGATATAAAAAGATATAACTGATCATAAACTCAAAGTTCATCAGATCCCAACAAACACACCGCAAAAAGAGTTACATCATATGGATCTACAAGAGACCATTGTATTGAGAATTCAGCGAGAGAGAGGAAGCCATCTAGCTATTAACTACGGACCCTAAGGTCTATAAAGAACTACTCACGCATCATTGCAGAGGCACCAATGGAGGTGGTGAACCCCATCCGAGATGGTGTCTAGATTGGATCTGGTGGTTCTGGACTCTGCGGCGGCTGCATGAACATTTCGTCGACTCCCCTAGGGTTTGTGGATTTTTGGGGTATTTATAGAGCAAAGAGGCGGTCCGGGGGGCACCTGAGGTGGGCACAACCCACCAGGGCGCGCCTGGGCCTCCTGGCGCGCCCTGGTGGGTTGTCCCCTCCTCGGGACTCCCCCCAGGTGCAACCAGGGCCCAACTTCTTCCTTTTGGTCCGTAAAAAATCATCGTGAAGTTTCGTTGCATTTGGACTCCGTTTGATATTGATTTCCTGCGATGTAAAAAACATGGAAAAATAGCAACTAGCACTTGGCACTATGTCAATAGGTTAGTACCAAAATATGATATAAAATGGCTATAAAATGATTATAAAACATCCAAGATTGATAATCAAATAGCATGGAACAATCAAAAATTATAGATACGTTGGAGATGTACTAATGATATCTTTCATATACTTTGCATAAGGAGGCATTTTCAAGATATCAGTCAAGCGAGTACGCAAAAAGACTGGCCTCAGCATTTCAGCAAAGCGTTCAAATTCTTCATCATCTTTCTTTTTAGTTGACTTGGGTGGAAAAGGCATAGGTTTTTGATCCCATGGTTCTCTTTCTTTATCGTGTTTTCTAGCAATGAAGTCTCTTTTATCATACCTTTTATTCTTAGGTTGTGGGTTATCAAGATCAACAGGTGGTTCTATCTCAGCATCATTATCTGATTCTTTTTCATTATTTGGTTGAGCATCTTCATGAACATCAGCATTATCTTTTTCATTATCACTAGGTGGATGTTCATTACCAGACTGAGTTTCAGCATTAGAGATAGAAGTTTCATTTTCATTATCAGGAGGTTTCTATATTTCAGGTTCACTAGAAGCATGCAAAGTCCTATCATTTTTCTTCTTCTTTTTCTTTTTAGAAGGACTAGGTGCACTAGTGTTATTTCTTTGTGAATCTTTTTCAATTCTTTTTGGGTGTCCCTCAGGATAAAGTGGTTCTTGAGTCATTTTACATGCTCTAGTTGCAACTCTAATAGCAAAGTCATGTATATTATTATTCATTTCATCAAGCAATTCTCTTTGTGATTTAGCAACTTGTTCTAACTGGGTTTGTATGATAGAAGCGTGTTTTCCAACACCTCCAACATCATTTGAAATTCTAAATAACAAGTCACTCAAGCGAGCAATCATATCAGAATTATATTTCAATTGTTTCATAACATTTGCATTGAAGTGATCTTGTTTTCTAATGTAGTTTTCAAACTCATAAAGGCATTGACTAGGATGCATATTGTGAGGATTGTCATTATCATTGAACTTCATTATAGAATTTACCTCTACAACCTTAGGCAGTGGTGGTGTATTAAGCCAATGTATTTCTTCAATAGGAGGTAAATTTTTAACATCCTCAGCTTTAATACCTTTTTCCTTCATAGATTTCTTTGCCTCTTGCATATCTTCGGGATTGAGATATAATATACCCCTCTTCTTCGAAGTGGGTTTAGCCGGTGGTTCAGGAAGAGTCCAATCATCATAATTTTTCAATATGTTATTCAATAATTCTTCAACTTGTCCAACAGTTCATTCCCTGAAAACACAACCAGCACAACTATCTAAGAAATCCCTAGAAGCATCGGCTAGTCCATTATAGCAGATGTCAAGTATTTCATTTTTCTTAAGAGGATGATCAGGCAAAGCATTAAGTAACTGGCAAAGCCTCCCCCAAACTTGTGGGAGACTCTCTTCCTTAATTTGAACAAAGTTAAATATTTTCTGTAAGGCAACTTGTTTCTTATGAGCAGGAAAATATTTTTCAGAGAAGTAATAAATCATATCCTGGGGACTACGCACACAACCAGGAGTAAGAGTATTGTACCAAGCTTTAGCATCACCCTCTAATGAGAAAGGAAATAATTTGAGAATAAAGTAATAGCGAGTTTTCTTATCATGAGTAAAAAGGGTGGCTATATCATTCAACTTAGTAAGATGTGCCACAACAGTTCCAGTTTCATAACCATGGAAAGGATCAGATTCAAACAAAGTAATTAACTTTGGGTAGACAGAGAATTCATAATCCTTATCATCAATAAAGATAGGTGAAGTAGCAAACTTAGGATCATATTTCATTCTAGCATTCAGAGATTTTTCTTTATACTTGCATAGTAATTTCTCTAGATCATCTCTATCCCTACAAGCAATAATATCTCTAGTTGTTTCTTCATTAAAACCTAACGTTACGGTACCTTAGGCAATTCATATCTAGGAAGGCTAGTTCTAGCAGGTGGTTCAGGAGTTTCAGTTTCAAGCTCATCATCAGATTCAACAACATCATGTTGTATTACTCTAGCAATTTGTTCATCAAGAAATTCACCAAGTGGCACACCATCATTATCAAGCAAGGTACTAGCATCATCATAAGCATCATTCAAAGTAGAAGTAGTGATGACCCACAAGTATAGGGGATCTATCATATTCCTTTCGATAAGTAAGATTGTCGAACCCAACGAGGAGCAGAAGGAAATGATAAGCGGTTTTCAGCAAGGTATTCTCTGCAAGCACTGAAATTATAGGTAACAGATAGTTTTGTGATAAGATAATTTGTAACGAGCAACAAGTAACAAAAGTAAATAAAGTGCAGCAAGGTGGACCAATCCTTTTTGTAGCAAAGGACAAGCCTGGACAAACTCTTATATAAAGAAAAGCGCTCCCGAGGACACATGGGAATTATCGTCAAGCTAGTTTTTATCATTCTCATATGATTCGCGTTCGTTACTTTGATAATTTGATATGTGGGTGGACCGGTGCTTGGGTGGCGCCCTTACTTGGACAAGCCTCCCACTTATGATTAAACCCTCTCGCAAGCATCTGCAACTACAAAAGAAGAATTAAGATAAATCTAACCATAGCATGAAACATATGGATCCAAATCAGCCCCTTACGAAGCAACGCATAAACTAGGGTTTAAGCTTCTGTCACTCTAGCAACCCATCATCTACTTATTACTTCCCAATGCCTTCCTCTAGGCCCAAATAATGGTGAAGTGTCATGTAGTCGACGTTCACATAACACCACTAGAGGAAAGACAACATACATCTCATCAAAAAATCGAATGAATACCAAATTCACATGACTACTAATAGCAAGACTTCTCCCATGTCCTCAGGAACAAACGTAACTACTCACAAAGCATATTCATGTTCATAATAAGAGGAGTATTAATATGCATAAAGGACCTGAACATATGATCTTCCACCAAATAAACCAACTAGCATCAACTACAAGGAGTAATCAACACTACTAGAAACCTACAGGTACCAATCCCAAACTTGGAGACAAGAATTGTATACAAGAGATGAACTAGGGTTTGAGAGGAGATGGTGCTGGTGAAGATGTTGATGGAGATTGGCCCTCTCCCGATGAGAGGAGCGTTGGTGATGACGATGGCGATGATTTCCCCCTCCCGGAGGGAAGTGTCCCCGGCAGAACAGCTCTGCCGGAGCCCTAGATTTGTTCCGCCAAGGTTCCGCCTCGTGGCGGCGGAGTCTCGTCCCGAAAGCTTGCTTATGATTTTTTCTCGGACGAAAGACTTCATATAGCAGAAGATGGGCACCGGAGGGCCAGCAGGGGGCCCACGAGGCAGGGGGGCACGCCTAGGGGGTAGGGCGCGCCCCCACCCTCGTGGCCAGGGTGTGGGCCCCCTCTGGTATTTCTTCCGCTCAGTATTTTTTATTATTTCCAAAAACAACTTCCGTGGAGTTTAAGGACTTTTGGAGTTGTGCAGAATAGGTCTATAATATTTTCTCCTTTTCCAGCCCAGAATTCCAGCTGTCGGCATTCTCCCTCCTTATGTAAACCTTGTAAAATAAGAGAGAATAGGCATAAGTATTGTGACATAATGTATGATAACAGCCCATAATGCAATAAATATCGATATAAAAGCATGATGCAAAATGGACGTATCAACTCCCCCAAGCTTAGACCTCGCTTGTCCTCAAGCGGAAGCCGATAACGATAAATATGTCCACATGTTTAGAGGTAGAGGTGTCGATAAAATAAAATACGAACATGAGGGCATCATGGTTTATCTTATAACAGCAACATATATGGATATTGTCATATGATTTCTTATGCTCAAGTAATAATCTATTCACAATGCAAAGTATGAATCAGAAACTTTATTGAGAACTAACAAACTATAATCTCAGTCATTGAAGCAATTGCAATTTATCATAACATCAGAAAGAGTCTATGTCAGAGCTTTTTAGCAAGTCCACATACTCAACTATCATTTAGTCTTTCACAATTGCTAACACTCATGCAATACTTGTGGTTACGGAGATTTAATCGGACACAGAGAAAGATAGGGGCTTATAGTTTCACCTCCCAACCTCTTACCTCAAGGGTAATGTCAACAATAATAGTTCATGCTAACCTACATCCAATTAGATATATATATCAGGATCTTTCCAACATCCCGTGCTTGCCAAAGGATAAAATGTAAAAAGGAAAGGTGAAGATCACCATGACTCTTGCATAAGGTAGAAGATAATAATAAAAGATAGGCCCTTCGCAGAGGGAAGCAGAGGTTGCCATGCGCTTTCAGGGTTGGATGCACAAAATCTTGATGCGAAAGAACGTCACTTTATATTGCCACTTGTGATATAGACCTTTATTATGCAGTCCGTCGCTTTTATTTCTTCCACATCACAAGATCGTATAAAGCTTATTTCCTCCACACCAGTCAAACATACATATTTAGAGAGCAATTTTTATTGCTTGCACCGATGACAACTTACTTGAAGGATCTTACTCAATCCATAGGTAGATATGGTGGACTCTCATGGAAAAACTGGTTTAAGGGTATTTGGAAGCACAAGTAGTATCTCTACTTGGTGCAAAGAATTTGGCTAGCATGAGGGGGAAAGGCAAGCTCAACATGTTGGATGATCCATGACAATATACTTTATCTCAGATATAAGAAAACATAACCCAATACGTTATCTTCCTTGTCCAACATCAACTCTTTAGCATGTCATATTTTAATGAGTGTGCCCAATCATAAAAGATGTCCAAGATAGTATATTTATATATGAAACCTCTCTTTCTTTATTACTTCCTATTAATTGCAACGATGACCAAAACTATGTTTGTCAACTCTCAACAACTTTTAATCATCATACTCTTTCTATGTGAAGTCATTACTCTCCATAAGATCAATATGATCTCTTTGTTTCTTTTTATTCTTTTTCTCTTTTCTTTTATCCCCTCAAGATCATAGCAAGATAATCAAGCCCTTGACTCAACACTAATCTTTATTATATAACTCACGGACTCGATTAAATAAAGGGATCATAAGGCAAAACTCAAAACTAAATTATTCCATAAACTTTATTCTACTTTATCAAGATACTACTAAAAGGATCGAACTAAGAAAAATGGTAAAGATAGAGGTGTGATGGTGATACGATACCGGGGCACTCCCCCAAGCTTGGCAGTTGCCAAGGGGAATGCCCATACCCATATGATTATATCTCCTTTGCTGGTGAAGAAGATGGTGGTGATGATGGGTAGTCGCACATCGAGCGTAAGAGATCCTCCAACTTGCGGATAATGCCCTTGAGTGCAATGATATGATCCTTCAACAAAATATTTTCACGTGTGAGATACTTGTTTTGTATACGAGCTAACTCAATCATCTTGAAAGCTTCGATCTCAGTTGGGGTAAGAAGATTGTGATCAAGTTGAAGGATGTCTTCTGTTGCTGGAACTTGGTCCTCCGTGGCCTTCTTGATCCCTTCATCCTTGTTGATCTCCATGGGTTCTTCCCTCTTCAGCTCTATCTTCATTAGCCAAGCATCGTTGTCACCATTGTTGGAGGAGGGGGACGACATCATGCCTGGCCTTGACAACCCTGACAGAAAACAGCTCGAAACAAAAACAAAGGACAATTGCGTGATACGGTGGTCGAAACCTTCGGGAGATTATATAATGAATTTTTACCGACCAAAATATGTATCGTGCAAGAAAACGGAGTCCGGAGAGCACACGAGGTGCCCACGAGGTAGGGGGCACGCCCAGGGGGGTAGGGTGCGCCCTCCACCCTCGTGGAGCCCTCGTGACTTCCCTGACTGCTTCTTATTTTTATATTTTTCTAAATATTCCAAAACGGAGAAAAATTGCCATTAGAACTGTTTTGGAGTCAGTTTACTTACCGTACCACATACCCATTCCTTTTCGGAGTCTGAAACATTCCGGAAAGTGTCCCTTATGTATTCCTCCGGGGTTATGGTTTCAATAACATTGGTTTCAACATTTTGTGGGATTACCTGAGATATAATGTTTGATTCTTTGACCGTTCACCACCTTCGGATTTGTGCCCACGAAGTTGTTGATTTTTATGGCACCAGAACGATAGACCTCCTCGATAACGTAAGGACCTTCCCATTTAGAGAGAAGTTTTCCTGCAAAAAATCTTAAACGAGAGTTGTATAATAATGCATAATCACCCACATTAAACTCATGCTTTTGTATCCTTTTGTCATGCCATCTTTTAACTTTTTCTTTAAACAATTTGGCATTTTCATAGGCTTGGGTTCTCCATTCATCAAGTGAGCTAATGTCAAATAACCTCTTCTCACCGGCAAGCTTGAAATCATAATTGACCTCTTTAATAGCCCAATAAGCCTTATGTTCTAGTTCGAGAGGCAAGTGACATGATTTTCCATAAACCATTTTATACGGAGACATACCCATAGGATTTTTATATGCAGTTCTATAGGCCCATAATGCATCATCAAGTTTCTTGGACCAATTCTTTCTAGATCTATTAACAGTCTTTTGCAAAATTAATTTGAGTTCTCTATTACTCAATTCTACTTGACCACTAGACTGTGGATGATAAGGAGATGCAATTCTATGATTAACATCATACTTAGCAAGCATTTTACGGAAAGCACCATGAATATAGTGTGAACCACCATCAGTCATTAAATATCTAGGGACTCCAAACCTTGGAAAAATAACTTCTTTAAGCATCTTAATAGAGGTGTTATGCTCAGCACTACTAGTTGGAATAGCTTCTACCCACTTAGTAACGTAATCAACAGCAACTAAAATATGTGTATATCCATTAGAGGCAGGGAAGGGTCCCATATAATCAAAGCCCCAAACATCAAATGGTTCAATAACAAGTGAATAATTCATAGGCATTTCTTGACGTCTACTAATATTACCAATTCTTTGACATTCATCACAAGATAGGACAAACTTACGGGCATCCTTGAAGAGAGTAGGCCAATAAAAACTGGATTGCAATACCTTATGTGCAGTTCTATCTCCAGCGTGGTGTCCTCCATAAGCCTCGGAGTGACACTTGCGTAGGATCTGTTCCTGTTCATGCTCAGGTACACAACGTCTAATAACACCATCTACTCCTTCTTTATAAAGATGTGGGTCATCCCAAAAGTAATGTCTCAAATCATAGAAAAACTTTTTCTTTTGCTGGTATGTGAAACTAGGTGGTATAACTTTAGCAACAATGTAATTAGCATAATCCGCATACCATGGAGCAGTATGAGCAGCATTTATGACATTTAGTTGTTCATCAGGAAAGCTATCATCAATAGGTAGTGGGTCATCAAGCACGTTTTCTAACCTAGACAAGTTATCTGCGACGGGGTTCTCGACTCCCTTTCTATCAATAATATGCAAATCAAATTTTCTTGTAGCAAGAGAGCCCATCTAATAAGTCTAGGTTTAGCATCTTTCTTTTCCATAAGATATTTAATAGCAACATGATCAGTGTGAATAGTTACTTTAGAATCAACAATATAAGGTCTGAACTTATCACAAGCAAATACAACTGCTAAGAATTCTTTTTTAGTAGTAGCATAATTTCTCTGGGCATTGTCTAGAGTTTTACTAGCATATTGAATAACATTTAATTTCCTATCAACTCTTTGCCCTAGAACAGCACCTACAGCATAATCACTAGCATCACACATAATTTCAAAGGGTAAATTCCAATCAGGTGGCTGAACAATAGGTGCAGAGATCAATGCTTTCTTAAGTATTTCAAATGCTTCTACACAATCATCATCGAAGACAAATGCTATATCTTTTTGTAATAAATTAGTCAGAGGCCGAGAAATTTTTGAGAAGTCCTTAATGAACCTCCTATAAAATCCGGTGTGACCAAGGAAACTTCTTATACCTTTGATGTCCTTGGGACATGGCATCTTTTCAATAGCATCAACTTTAGCTTTATTAACTTCAATGCCCCTTTCAGAAATTTTATGCCCCAAGACAATGCCTTCATTAACCATAAAGTGGCACTTTTCCCAATTCAAGACAAGATTAGTTTCTTCACATCTCTGCAAAACTCGATCAAGGTTGCTCAAGCAATCATCAAAAGAGGATCCATAAACGGAGAAATCGCCCATCAAAAACCTCACAAATCTTTTGACAAAAGTCAGAGAATATAGCCATCATGCATCTTTGAAAGGTAGCAGGTGCATTACATAAACCAAAAGGTTCCGCCTCGTGGCGGCGGAGTCTCGTCCCAAAAGCTTGCTTATGATTTTTTCTCGGACGAAAGACTTCATATAGCAGAAGATGGGCACCGAAGGGCCAGCAGGGGGCCCACGAGGCAGGGGCACGCCTAGGGGGTAGGGCGTGCCCCCACCCTCGTGGCCAGGGTGTGGGCCCCCACTGGTATTTCTTCTGCTCAGTATTTTTTATTATTTCCAAAAACAACTTCCGTGGAGTTTCAGGACTTTTAGAGTTGTGCAGAATAGGTCCCTCATATTTGCTCCTTTTCCAGCCCAGAATTCCAGCTGTCGGCATTGTCCCTCCTTATATAAACCTTGTAAAATAAGAGAGAATAGGTATAAGTATTGTGACATAATGTGTGATAACAGCCCATAATGCAATAAATATCGATATAAAAGCATGATGCAAAATGGACATATCAAGTAGCATCATCAATAACTTACGACATATTAGAATTGATAGCATGTGGTGGTGTTGCAAGTTTACTCATAACAGAAGGTGAATCTAAAGCAGAACTGGATGGCAGTTCCTTACCACCCCTCGTCTTAGAGGGATAAATCTTAGTTTTAGGATCCTTCATAGTGATAAATTGATTATAATCCCAAGTGACTCAACAAATATAGCTATGCTCCCCGGCAACGGCGCTAGAAAAAGGTCTTGATAACCCACAAGTATAGGGGATCGCAACAGTTTTCGAGGGTAGAGTATTCAACCCAAATTTGTAGATTCGACACAAGGGGAGCCAAAGAATATTTGAAGGCATTAGTAGCTGAGTTATCAATTCAACCACACCTGGAGATTAATAATCTCCAGCAAGTAATCCGTAGCACAGTAATATGATAATTTTGATAGTAGTGACAACAACAATAGTAACGGTTATAGTGATAGCTGTATTTTGTAGCAAGTGTAACAGTGATGATAGCAGTAGTAACGTAGCAGAAACAACATAAGATAAATTCGTAGGCATTGGATCGGTGACTTGTTGGATGATATTCACCATGAGACAGTTATAACCTAGGGCGATTCGGCACTAGCTCCAGTTTGTAAATATAATGTAGGCATGTATTCCATAAATAGTCATACATGCTTATGGAAAGAACTTGCATGACATCTTTTGTCCTACCCTCCCGTGGCAGCGGGGTCCATATTAGAAACTAAGGGATATTAAGGCCTCCTTTTAATAGAGAACCGGAACAAAGCATTAATACATGGTGAATACATGAACTCCTCAAACTACGGTCATCACCGGGAGTGGTCCCGACTATTGTCACTCCGGGGTTGCCGGATCATAACACGTAGTAGGTGGCTATAACTGGCAAGATCGGATCTAAAACATGGATATAAGTATGATAACATAAACGATTCAGATCTGAGTTCATGGCACCCGGGCCTAAAGTGACAAGCATTAAGGATAGCAAAGTGATAGCAGCATCAATCTTAGAACATAGTGGATACTAGGGATCAAGCCCTAACAAAACTAACTCGATTACATGATGAATCTCATCCAACTCCTCACCGACCAGCGAGCCTATGAAGGAATTACTCACTCCCGGTGCGGAGCATCATGGAACTGGCGATGAAGAAGGGTTGGTGACGACGAAGAACGAAGACCCCCCCTCTCTGGAGCCCCAAACGGACTCCAGATCTGGCCTCCTGATGAAGAAAAGGAGGTGACGGTGGCTCCATCTCGTGGATCGCAATAATTCTTTCTCCCTAATTTTTCTCTGGAAAAATAGGATTTTATAGCATCGGTTTCAGGGTCTGCGGGGCCACCAGGTGGGGACAACCCACTTGGGCGCGCCAGGAGAGGGGGCCACGCCTGGTGGGTTTGTGCCCACCCAGGGGCCCCTCTCCGGTAGGTCTTGGCTCCAGAAATTCTTATATATTATATAAAAATTTCTCGCAAAGTTTCGTTCCATTCCGAGAACTTTTATTTCTGCACAAAAACAACACCATGGTAGTTCTGCTGAAAACAGCGTCAGTCCGGGGTTAGTTTCATTCAAATCATGCAAGTTAGAGTCCAAAACAAGAGGAAAAGTAGATACGTTGGAGACGTATCAATCATATGAGGATTTGGATCCATGTGAGGAATTTGATCCATGTGAGGGCTTGAATCCATATGAAGAATTTGATCTGGGGTTCCTATTCTTCACAGGTGGTGTCATGATGACATTCACCTGAAGACTTTGAAGGCACCTTTTGGGAACCCATATTTTCTTCATAGGGGAACCGTTCCTGCAGTTAGTTCCAACATATCTAGCAAATACTTCACCATTCTGATTTTTGAACAGTTTATAGTTGGAGTCAAATGACTTATCCGATGAATATGAAGATTCACAAGTGAAGCCAGATAAAGTGCATGGATCTACAGGGGGTCCTTTTGCAGCAACCCATGAGATTTTGGGATACTTCTCAGGTTTCCAGTAGGTCCCATCAGCATTGATTTTCCTCTCTAAGGCAATACCCTCTTTCCTAGGGTTTGTGTTGAGGATCTACTTTTTAAGCACATCACAAAGAGCCTGATGCCCTTTGAGGTTTTTGTACATGCCTGTCACATACAATTCCTTCAGCCCTGCATTATCGTCAGTGATACTTGTGGTATCCTCAGATGAGGAATTTGTGACCACAGAGACAGTTGAAGAATTTGCAGCAATAGAAGCATTTGAACTTTCAGGTGAAGAATTAGCAGATTCACTTTCAATGCATTTCAAACATGGTGGAATGAATTCTTCCTGAGCGGAACTGATCTGTTGAGCAAACAATGAGTCATTTTCTCTCTGAAGATCTTCATAACTCACCCTTAGCTTTTCAAGATCTTGCTTCTTTGAAGAAATTAATAAGAAAGCTTCTCATGATCGGCTAAGAGAGTGTTATGATGACTCTGAAGGTTGTCAAACTTAGATTGAAGTCTATGAAGATTTTCAGTCAGAGTTTGAGTTTGATCCATTTCCTCACCCAACAGGTCATCGCTTTTGTCTAACAGATTTTGAACCTTTCCAAAAGCCTTTTGTTGTTTGACAGCAATCTTAGCAAGTTTGGAATATCTATGTTTGAGATTTTCATCAGATTCATCCTCACTTGATTCAAAGGAGGGATATTTTAGTACCTTGGCACCTTTTGCCATGAAGCAATAGGTGGGAGCGCAGTCATCATCACCGTCGTCAGCAGTGTTGGGGAAGTCATTTTCCTCTGTGTTGAAGATGGACTTGCTGATGAAAGCAGTAGCGAGGGCTAGGCTCGCCACACCAGAGTCTGACTCCTCAGATTCTTCCTCTTCCTCATTTTCCTCAGATTCAGCTTCAGAGTCCATTTCCTTGCCAATGAATGCCCGAGCCTTTTTGGAACTACTTTTCTTGTGAGATGAAGACTTTGAAGATTTTGACGATGAGAACTTTGAAGATTTCTTCTTCTTCTTCGAGTCATCTGAACTATCATCCTTGTACTTCTTCTTTGATTCCATAGCCCACTGAGGACAATCAGTAATGTAGTGGCCAGGTTTCTTGCATTTGTGGCAAGTCCTCTTCTTGTAATCGCGGGATGAGGAATCTGATCTCATGTCATTACTTCTTGAAGATTTTCCAAAGCGACCACGCCTTGAGAACTTCTGGAATTTCCTCACGAGCATTGCTAGCCCCTGGCTTAGTTCTTCAGGATCACCAAGGCTGCTATCGGAATCTTCTCCTTCAGATTCGGAAACTGCCTTGGCCTTCAGTGCGTGTGATCTTCCATAGCTTGGTCCATAGAGGTCTCTCTTCTCAGCAAGTTGGAACTCATGAGTATTTAGCCTCTCGAGGATATCAGCAGGATCAAGTGACTTGTAGTCTCCACGTTCTTGAATCATCAGTGCAAGTGTGTCGAATGAGGAATCAAGCGATCTCATCAATTTCTTCACCACCTCATGGTCGGTGATATCAGTGGCACCAAGTGCTTGAAGCTCATTTGAGATGTCAGTGAGGCGATCGAAGATTTGCTGAACATTTTCATTGTCGATTCTTTTGAAGCGGTTGAAGAGATTGCAAACAACGTCAACTCGGGAGTCACGTTGAGTTGAGACTCCTTCGTTGACCTTGGACAGCCTATCCCAGGTAAGCTTTGCTGTCTCCAAAGCACTCACTCTGCCGGACTGTCCTTTTCTCAGATGGCCACATATGATATTATTCGCTTGAGAGTCGAGTTGCTTGAATCTGTTCACATCAGCAGCGTTCACGGAAGGAGTGATGGAGGGAACGCCATTTTCCAAAACATACTAGAGATCGTTGTCAATTGCCTCAAGATGCAGGTGCATCTTATTCTTCTAGTAGGGGTAGTCTATCCCATCAAAGGTAGGACACCCAGCCGAGACCTTGATGATGCCTGCAGTCGACATAACTAAAACTCCAGGTGGTTAAACCAAAATTACACAGAACAAGGGAGTACCTTGCTCTGATACCAATTGAAAGTGCATTATATCGACTAGAGGGGGGGTGAATCGGCGATTTTTACAAATTCGTCACTGAGGAAATTCAACTTGAGGAATTTTTCGGATCCGGGGTTCCAGCAAAACCCTTAAGGCTCGAACTTTGGGGTGCGCAGGAAGTTCTTTCCCTCCTACCGATCTACGCCCTAGCTCGCTAAGATCATGCGGACGAACTCGACAAACTAGCAACACAAAGACACAAGATTTATAATGGTTCGGGCCACCGTTGTGGTGTAATACCCTACTCCAGTGTGTGGTGGTGGATTGCCTCTTGGGCTGATGAAGAACAGTACAAGGGGAAGAACAATCTCCTGAGGTTGAGGTGTTCTTGTGTTCGGTGTGGCTAAGGGTTGGCTCTCGATCAGATGAGATCAAGTTGCCCGCTTGTGGGCTCTCTACTTCCTCATGCCCCTATTGTGATGGCCAGTTCTACTTATATAGGCCCTAGTCCTCTCCCCAAATATTGAGCGGGAAGGGAGCCAACAACGGCGGCCAATTTGAAAGGGGACAGCTAGTACAAGCTATCCTCACAAAAGCGGTCTTCGCCTGCGAAAGGGCTCTGGTGATGACGCCGTCTTGGGCTCCACGGTGACCTCCATCCTCCTGGCCTGCTGGTCTTGGTCTTGTTTCACCGATATGGAAACCTTTACTTGATGCCTCGGTATTCCGCGCCTGCATTGGCCTCCTTAGCACCAAAGAGGAAACAAGGACGCTGCGCGCGCTTGCGCCCGCCTGGTGTCGATCGTCATGGCTCACGTCACGAGAGCCTCGCCTGTTGGAAATATGCCCTAGAGGAAATAATAAATTGGATATTATTATATTTCCTTGTTCATGATAATCGTTTATTATCCATGCTAGAATTGTATTGATAGGAAACTCAGATACATGTGTGGATACATAGACAACACCATGTCCCTAGTAAGCCTCTAGTTGACTAGCTCGTTGATCAATAGATGGTTACGGTTTCCTGACCATGGACATTGGGTGTCGTTGATAACGGGATCACATCATTAGGAGAATGATGTGATGGACAAGACCCAATCCTAAGCCTAGCACAAGATCGTGTAGTTCGTTTGCTCAGAGCTTTTCTAATGTCAAGTATCATTTCCTTAGGCCATGAGATTGTGCAACTCCCGGATACCGTAGGAATGCTTTGGGTGTACCAAACGTCACAACGTAACTGGGTGGCTATAAAGGTGCACTACAGGTATCTCCGAAAGTGTCTGTTGGGTTGGCACGAATCGAGACTAGGATTTGTCACTCCGTGTAAACGGAGAGGTATCTCTGGGCCCACTCGGTAGGACATCATCATAATGTGCACAATGTGACCAAGGAGTTGATCACAGGATGATGTGAGTTACGGAACGAGTAAAGAGACTTGTCGGTAACGAGATTGAACAAGGTATCGGGATACCGACGATCGAATCTCGGGCAAGTAACATACCGATAACAAAGGGAATTGAATATGGGATTGATTGAATCCCCGACATCGTGGTTCATCCGATGAGATCATCGTGGAACATGTGGGAGACAACATGGGTATCTAGATCCCGCTGTTGGTTATTGGCCGGAGAACGTCTCGGTCATGTCTGCATGGTTCCCGAACCCGTAGGGTCTACACACTTAAGGTTCGATGACGCTAGGGTTATAAAGGAAGTTTGTATGTGGTTACCGAATGTTTTTCGGAGTCCCGAATGAGATCCCGGACGTCACGAGGAGTTCCGGAATGGTCCGGAGGTAAAGATTTATATATGGGAAGTCATGTTTTGGTCACTGGAAAAGTTTCGGGTGCTATCGGTAATGTACCGGGACCACCGGGAGGGTCCCGTGGGTCCACCAGGTGGGGCCACCGGCCCAGAGGGCTGCGTGGGCCAAGTGTGGGAGGGGACCAGCCCCAGGTGGGCTGGTGCGCCCCCCACAAGAGGCCCAGGGCGCAGGAAAGGGGGGAAGGGGAAACCCTAGGCTCAGATGGGCCTAAGGCCCATCTAGTGGGGCGCCCCCCTCTCTCCCCCCCTTGGCCGCCCCCAAGCCCCATTTAGGGCTGGCTGCACCCCTTGGGGGGGACCCTAGATGGGGGCACAGCCCTCCCCCTCCCCTATATATATTGGGGTTTTGGGGCTGCCATACAGATGAGAACATATCTCCCTCATGGCGCAGCCCTACCCCTCTTCCTCCTCCTCTCCCGCGGTGCTTGGCGAAGCCCTGCAGGATTGCCACACTCCTCCATCACCACCACGCCGTCGTGCTACTGCTGAACGGAGTCTTCCCCAACCTCTCCCTCTCTGCTTGCTGGATCAAGGCGTGGGAGACATCACCGGGCTGCACGTGTGTTGAACGCGGAGGCACCGTTCTTCGGTGCTTAGATCGGAATCAACCGCGATCTGAATCGCTACGAGTACGACTCCTTCATCCGCGTTCTTGCAACGCTTCCGCATCGCGATCTACAAGGGTATGTAGATGCACTCCCCTTCCCCTCGTTGCTAGATTACTCCATAGATTGATCTTGGTGATGCGTAGAAAATTTTGAATTTCTGCTACGTTCCCCAACAGTGGCATCATGAGCTAGGTCTATGCGTAGTTTCTATGCACGAGTAGAACACAAAGCAGTTGTGGGCGTAGATGTTGCCAATTCTTCTTGCCACTACTAGTCTTATCTTGTTTCGGCGGCATTGTGGGATGAAGCGGCCCGGACCGACCTTACACGTACGCTTACGTGAGACAGGTTCCACCGACTGACATGCACTAGTTGCATAAGGTGGCTAGCGGGTGTCTGTCTCTCCCACTTTAGTCGGAACGGATTCGATGAAAATTGTCCTTATGAAGGGTAAATAGAAATTGGCATATCACGTTGTGGTTTTACGTAGGTAAGAAACATTCTTGCTAGAAACGTATACAAGCCACGTAAAAAATTTGCAACAACAATTAGAGGACGTCTAACTTGTTTTTGCAGCATGTGCTATGTGATGTGATATGGCCAGAAGATGTGATGAATGATATATGTGATGTATGAGATTGATCATATTCTTGTAATAGGAATCACGACTTGCATGTCGATGAGTATGACAACCGGCAGGAGCCATTGGAGTTGTCTTTATTTTTTGTATGACCTGCGTGTCATTGAATAACGCCATGTAAATTACTTTACTTTATTGCTAAGCGCGTTAGCCATAGAAGTAGAAGTTATCGTTGGTGTGACAACTTCATGCAGACACAATGATGGAGATCATGATGATGGAGATCATGGTGTCATGCCGGTGACAAAGATGATCATGGTGCCCCGAAGATGGAGATCAAAGGAGCAAAATGATATTGGCCATATCATGTCACTATTTGATTGCATGTGATGTTTATCATGTTTACATCTTATTTTCTTAGAACGACGGTAGCATAAATAAGATGATCCCTCACTAAAAATTTCAAGAGACGTGTTCCCCCTAACTGTGCACCGTTGCGAAGGTTCGTTGTTTCGAAGCACCACATGATGATCGGGTGTGATAGATTCTAACATTCGAATACAACGGGTGTTGACGAGCCTAGCATGTACAGACATGGCCTCGGAACACATGCGAAACACTTAGGTTGACTTGGCGAGCCTAGCATGTACAGACATGGCCTCGGAACGCAAGAGACCGAAAGGTCGAACATGAGTCGTATAGTAGATACGATCAACATGGAGATGTTCACCGATGATGACTAGTCCGTCTCACGTGATGATCAGACACGGCCTAGTTTGACTCGGATCATGTATCACTTAGATGACTAGAGGGATGTCTATCTGAGTGGGATTTCATTAATCAGATGAACTTAATTATCATGAACATAGTCAAAAGGTCTTTGCAAATTATGTCATACGCTTTAGTTCTACTGTTTAAGATATGTTCCTAGTGAAAATTTAGTTGAAAGTTGGTAGTAGCAATTATGCGGACTGGGTCCGTAAACTGAGGATTGTCCTCATTGCTGCACAGAAGGCTTATGTCCTTAATGCACCGCTCGGTGTGCTGAACCTCAGCGTCGTCTGTAGATGTTGCGAAACATCTGACATACACGTTTTGATGACTACATGATAGTTCAGTGAGTAATGCTAACGGTTTAGAATTGTGGCACCAAAGACGGTTTTTTGAAATGTCGTAGAACATATGAGATGTTCCGAAGACTGAAATTGGGATTTCGGACTAGTGCCCACGTCAAGAGGTATGAGACCTCTGACAAGTTTCTTAAGCCTGCAAACTAAGGGAGAAAAGCTCAATCGTTGAGCATGTGCTCAGATTGTCTGAGTACTACAATCACTTGAATCGAGTGGGAGTTAATCTTCCAGATGAGATAGTGATGGTTCTCCTTAGTCACTGCCACCAAGCTATTAGAGCTTCGTGATGAACTATAACATATCAGGGATAGACATGATGATCCTTGAGCAACTCGCGATGTTTGACACCGCGAAAGTAGAAATCAAGAAGGAGCATCAATTGTTGATGGTTAGTAAAACCACTAGTTTCTAGAAGGGCAAGGGCAAAAGGGATACTTCATGAAACAGCAAATCATTTGCTGCTCTAGTGAAGAATCCCAAGGTTGAACCCAAACCTGAGACTAAGTGCTTCTGTAATGAGGGGAACGGTCACTGAAGCAGTACTACCCTAGATACTTGGTAGATGAGAAGGCAGGAAAGGTCGACAGAAGTATATTGGATATACGTTATATGAATGTGTACTTTACTAGTACTCCTAGCAGCACCAGGGTATTAGATACCGGTTCGGTTGCTAAGTGTTAGTAACTCGAAATAAAAGCTGCGGAATAAACGGAGACTAGCTAAAGGTGAGATGACGATATGTGTTGGAAGTGTTTCCAAGGTTGATGTGATCAAGCATCGCTCCCTCTACCATCGAGATTTGGTGTTTGCGTTGAGCATGATTGGATTATGTTTATCGCAATACGGTTATTCATTTAAGGAGAATAATGGTTACTCTATTTATTTGAATAATACCTTCAATGGTCTTGCACCTAAAATGAATCTCGATCGTAGTGATACACATGTTCGTGCCAAAAGATATAAAATAGTAATGATAGTTCCACATACTTGTGGCACTGCCATTAGAGTCATATTGGTATAGAACGCATGAAGAAGCTCCATGTAGATGGATCTTTGGACTCAGTCGTTTTTGAAAAGATTGAGACATGCGAACCATGTCTATTGGTATATATGCATGAAGAAACTCCATGCAGATGGATTGTTTGGACTCACTTGATTTTGAATCACTTGAGACATGCAAATCATACCACATGGGCAAGATGACTGAAAGGCCTCGTTTTCAGTAAGATGGAACAAGAGAGCAACTTATTGGAAGTAGTACATTTTGATGTATGCAGTCCAACGAGTGCTGAGGCATGCAGTGGATATCGTTATGTTCTTACTTCACAGATGATTTGAGTAGATGCTGAGTGTATTTACTTGATGAAACACAAGTCTGAATTATTGAAAGGTTCAAGTAATTTCAGAGTGAAGTTGAAGATCGTCGTGACAAGAGGATAAAATGTCTGTGATATGATCATAAGAGATGAGTATCTGAGTTACGAGTTTGGCACACAATTAAGACATTGTGGAAAGTGTTTCACAATTAATACCTCCTGGAACACCATAGTGTGATGGTGTGTCCGAACATCATAACTGCACCCTATTGGATATGGTGCATACCATGATGTCTCTTATCGAATTACCACTATCGTTTATGGGTTAGGCATTAGAGACAACCACATTCACTTTAAAGGGCACCACGCAATACCGTTGAGACGACACCGTTTAGAGAAACCTAAGTTGTCGTTTCTTAAAAGTTTGGGGCTGCGATGCTTATGTGAAAAAGTTCAGGCTGATAAGCTCGAACCCAAAGCGGATAAATGCGTCTTCATAGAATACCCAAAAACAGTTGGGTACACCTCCTATTTCAGATCTGGAAGCAAAAGTAATTGCTTCTAGAAACGGGTCCTTTCTCGAGGAAAAGTTTCTCTAGAAAGAATTGAGTGGGAGGATGGTGGAGACTTGATAAGGTCATTGAACCGTCACTTCAACTAGTGTGTAGCAGGGCACAGGAAGTTGTTCCTGTGGCACCTACACCAATTGAAGTGGAAGCTTATGATAGTGATCATGAAACTTCGGATCAAGTCGCTACCAAACCTCGTAGGACGACGAGGATGTGTGCTACTTCAGAGTGGTACGTGATCCTGTCTGAGATATCATGTTGTTGGACAATACTGAACCTACGAGCTATGGAGAAGCGATGGTGGGCCCATATTCCGACAAATGGTTAGAAGCCATGAAATCCGAGATAAATGGAACTTTGAGAAGAAGATGGACGTGGACGGTAATGTTACCGTCTATGAAGCTCGACTTGTGGCAAAGAGTATTTCCACAAGTTCAAGGAGTTAACTACGATGAGATTTTCCCATCCGCAGCGATGCTTAAGTCCGTCGGAATCATGTTAGCATTAGCTGCATTTATGAAATCTGGCAGATGGATGTCAAAACAAGTTTCCTTACCAGTTTTCGTAAGGAAAGGATGTATGTAATACAACCAGAAAGGTTTTGTCGATCCTAAGGATGCTAAAAGGTATGCTAGCTCCAGCGATCCTTCCATGGACTAGAGCAAGCATCTCGGAGTCAGAATATACGCTTTGATGGAGTGATCAAAGTTTTTGGGTTTATACAAAGTTTGTTAGAAACTTGTATTTACAATAAAGTGAGTGGGAGCGCTGCAACATTTCTGATAAGTATATGTGAATGACAAATTGTTGATCCGAAATGATGTAGAATTTCTGGAAAGCATAAAGGGTTGTTTCAAAAGAGTTTTTCAAAGAAAGACCTGGATAAAGCTGCTTACATATTGGGCATCAAGATCTATAGAGATAGATCAAGACGCGTGATGATGCTTTCAAAGAACGCACACCTTGACATGATTTTGAAAGAGTTCAAAATAGATCAGCAAAGAAGGAGTTCTTGGCTGTGTTACAAGGTGTGAGTATTGAGTAAGACTCAAGACCTGACCACAGTAGAAGAGAGAAAGGACGAAGCTCGTCCCCTATGCTTTAGACGTAGGCTCTACAGTATGCTATGCTGTGTACTGGACATGAAGTGTGCCTGGCCATGAGTTGGTTAAGGGGTACAATAGTGATCCGGGAATGGATCACATGACAGCGGTCGAACTTATCCTTAGTATCTAGTGGACTAAGGAATTTTCTCGATTATGGAGGTGAAAAGGAGTTCGTCGTAAAGGGTTACGTCGATGCGAACTTTGACACTAATCCGGATGACTCTGAGTAGTAGACCGGATTCGTATAGTAGAGCAGTTATTTGAAATGGCTCGAAGTAGCGCGTGGTAGCATCCACAAGATGACATAGATATTCGTAAAGCACACACGGATCTGAAAGGCTCAGACCCGTTGACTAATAACCTCTCTCACAAGCATAACATGATCAAACCAGAACTCATTGAGTGTTAATCACATAGTGATGTGAACTAGATTGTTGACTCTAGTAAACTCTTTGGATGTTGGTCACATGGTGATGTGAACTATGAGTGTTAATCACATGGTGATGTGGACTAGATTATTGACTCTAGTGCAAGTGGGAGACTGTTGGAAATATGCCCTAGAGGCAATAATAAATTGGTTATTATTATATTTCCTTGTTCATGATAATCGTTTATTATCCATGCTAGAATTGTATTGATAGGAAACTCAGATACATGTGTGGATACATAGACAACACCATGTCCCTAGTAAGCCTCTAGTTGACTAGCTCGTTGATCAATAGATGGTTACGGTTTCCTGACCATGGACATTGGATGTCATTGATAACGGGATCACATCATTAGGAGAATGATGTGATGGACAAGATCCAATCCTAAGCCTAGCACAAGATCGTGTAGTTCGCTTGCTCAGAGCTTTTCTAATGTCAAGTATCATTTCCTTAGGCCATGAGATTGTGCAACTACCGGATACCGTAGGAATGCTTTGGGTGTACCAAACGTCACAACGTAACTGGGTGGCTATAAAGGTGCACTACAGGTATCTCCGAAAGTGTCTGTTGGGTTGGCACGAATCGAGACTGGGATTTGTCACTCCGTGTAAACGGAGAGGTATCTCTGGGCCCACTTGGTAGGACATCATCATAATGTGCACAATGTGACCAAGGAGTTGATCATGGGATGATGTGAGTTACGGAACGAGTAAAGAGACTTGCCGGTAACGAGATTGAACAAGGTATCGGGATACCGACGATCGAATCTCGGGCAAGTAACATACCGATAGACAAAGGGAATTGAATAAGGGATTGATTGAATCCCCGACATCGTGGTTCATCCGATGAGATCATCGTGGAACATGTGGGAGCCAACATGGGTATCCAGATCCCGCTGTTGGTTATTGGCCGGAGAACGTCTCGGTCATGTCTGCATGGTTCCCGAACCCGTAGGGTCTACACACTTAAGGTTCGATGACGCTAGGGTTATAAAGGAAGTTTGTATGTGGTTACCGAATGTTTTTCGGAGTCCCGGATGAGATCCCGGACGTCACGAGGAGTTCCAGAATGGTCCGGAGGTAAAGATTTATATATGGGAAGTCCTGTTTTTGTCACCGGAAAAGTTTCGGGTGCTATCGGTAATGTACCGGGACCACCGGGAGGGTCCCGGGGGTCCACCAGGTGGGGCCACCGGCCCCAGAGGGCTGCATGGGCCAAGTGTGGGAGGGGACCAGCCCCAGGTGGGCTGGTGCGCCCCCCACAAGAGGCCCAGGGCGCAGGAAAGGGGGGAAGGGGGAAACCCTAGGCTCAGATGGGCCTAAGGCCCATCTAGTGGGGCGCCCCCCTCTCTCCCCCCCTTGGCCGCCCCCCAAGCCCCTTCTAGGGCTGGCCGCACCCCTTGGGGGGAACCCTAGATGGGGGCGCAGCCCTCCCCCTCCCCTATATATATTGGGGTTTTAGGGCTGCCATACAGATGAGAACATATCTCCCTCATGGCGCAGCCCTACCCCTCTTCCTCCTCCTCTCCCGCGGTGCTTGGCGAAGCCCTGCAGGATTGCCACACTCCTCCATCACCACCACGCCGTCGTGCTGCTGCTGAATGGAGTCTTCCCCAACCTCTCCCTCTCTCCTTGCTGGATCAAGGCATGGGAGACGTCACCGGGCTGCACGTGTGTTGAACGCGGAGGCACCGTTCTTCGGTGCTTAGATCGGAATCAACCGTTATCTGAATTGCTACGAGTACGACGCCTTCATCCGCGTTCTTGCAACGCTTTCGCATCGCGATCTACAAGGGTATGTAGATGCACTCCCCTTCCCCTCGTTGCTAGATTACTCCATAGATTGATCTTGGTGATGCGTAGAAAATTTTGAATTTCTGCTACGTTCCCCAACATCGCGAGGTTTGCCCCAGCTTGATATCTCCACTCCTCGCGAGGCAGCCTGGTGAGGCCGCTCCTGAGGAGGTCTTGCATCGTCCGCCTCGCGAGGGTCTTGAATGATTTGTTGATGAAGATGGGCCGTACAGGCCCGCTAGCATAGCCATGCCGTGGGCCGGAGGCAGGCAAGTCTGGGGACCCCCGTTCCCAGAACGCCGACAGTAGCCCCCAGGCCGAAGGTGCGCTCGGTCTTGGCTTCACGGCGAAGCCAAAGGTCAAGCGCGGAGCGCTGCGGGCCCCAAAAGCCTGCGGCCTTGGTCAAGGCGTGGCGGTTGATTGGACGTGCGCGTCTCCACTTCCCCACGCTGCCTCGACAACTGCTCGATTTGACAAGTCCCTGCGACATGCAAGGAAAATCATCATTACCTGTGATCGTGGGAGGTGCCGGTTGGCCTTCTTCTGTTATATATGGGGAGGGGGCAGAGCCCCCGTCGCCCATCTCCTCTTGGTTCACTTGCTTCTTCCTCCTTGCTCCACTGCTAGCAGCAATGGCGCCATCAAAGAGGTTCTCCGCCGCGGAAGAGGGCAAGGCCCCTCGGGAGGAGCCCGGCTCCCCGCGCCCAAGCGGGGACATAGCCCTCCCGGGAAGCATGCCGTGACCCCCACCGTGGCCCCGGGCTCTCAGGGTGGCGCCGCAGTGTGCGGCAGGAGTCGCTCTGGTCGCGGCAGTCCTGTCGACAAGAGGAGACGTGCCATCGTTGCGCGCCTCCCCGACCCGGGTTCCATGCGTCAGAGGTGCTGTCGGAGTTCGTTGTCTGGTCGGAGGATCCGGCCGGCAGCTGGCTCCAGCTCCCCCGCTTCTTTGCCGACGAGCTGCCGGCCTCCGGTCCAGGCGGGCTCTGGCTGCAGGCAGACGGTCGCTGCAGCCGGGCTTCTTGGGTCGCGGTCGAGGTCTCCGTCGCGGGCAACATAGCTCTGGCCCACGGTTGGCAGACGTTCACCCATGCGCGCGGCCTGGGCAGGCCGTGCACCCTCCACTTCAAGTTCGACGGCGATGTGACCCTCTTCATGAGGGTGTTCGGGGAAGACAGTAGCCGCACCGGATGCTGCCTTGAGGTGAATGACGGCGAGGAGGTGCTCGGCCTTGGCGATGGTCGGGACGAGGAGGAGGACAAACCCGCCGGCCACGCCTCGTCTGGCTATGGTGGCTCCTCCCTTGGCAACAGTTCCAGCAGTGGCGGTCTTGATCAGCCGCCACGCCGCCGCGCCCGCTTCGAAGGTGGTAGCGGATTGTCTCGTCGCCGCGCATCGGTGAAGCGCGAGGACGGGTCCGACTAGACCCGGGACATTGCCAAGGCCCTGCCCCCGTCAGCTGCTGCAGGGGCGAGCGCCGCTTTTGTTATGTTCCCCTTTTCCTTCCTGCATCGAAATGAAACCAGCATGGGCCTGGAGGGGCGTGTATCGAACCGTAACTTATTAACCATTATGCTACGCTTGTTAATTCAGTGCTGCGTGGCTATTTTGTGCAAAGATAACATAGCCTGGTGCATTCGGGGCGCCCTCCTCCTTACGAGGCGTTTATTTCCTCGGGTCCATCTTGACCTTGTGGTCCACGATTGCTCAGGAATTGCAAAAAATTCGTTAGGGAGTTTGCCAGGAGGTTTGTCGTTCACCCAAGCCTTGACCCGGCGCTTTGTATCACGGTACCCGTGGGGCACGGATTAGGGGAGATGCGCCAGCTTTCGGACTCGAACGAGGGTGGCTCGTGAGAAGGCAGAGAGAAGAAAAACGCTTCGGGCTCGAACGAGGGTGGCTCGCGAGAAGGCAGAGAGAAGAAAAATGCTCGCGAGGGCACCTGCCTAGCCCCCCTCGCAAGGTATGCGAGAGAGAGAACACGAGCGAACCAGAGCCAGAAAATGCGGTAAGAGGCGAGGGAATCGAATCAGCAAGGAACACCAACAACAAACTTCGATTAAGGAAAAGCGAGCCAACTACGGAAAGCAAATGAAAAGCCGCGTCCGGCACCTAATCTAGTCTTCAAGTCTTCTCACCAGCGCGGAGCTAAGTGCTGCCACTAGGCGTGGGAGGGAGCCCCAGGGCCTGAGGCCGGCGCTCCTGAGACTCCGGGGCGTGTACAGCCCCACTCATTATTACATGAGAGTGTCACGGGCGGCGATTCTTCACAGGCACCGGGCCTTCTTCACAGGCTTTGGGCCTTGCTTCATGGGTAGAACTTCCGAAGGTGCTGGATGTTCCAGGCGTTCTGGATAGGTACCCCATCCTGCGTCTCCAGGCGCGCGGCGCCAGGCCTGGAGACATGGACGACCCTGAACGGGCCCTCCCACATGGCTGAAAGCTTGTGCAGCCCTTCCCTGGAGAGGACCCGCCTCAGGACGAGGTCGTCCACCTCGAGCGTCTTGGAGCGGATGCTGCGGTAGTGGTATCGCCGCAGCGCCTGCTGGTACCTTGCCGCCCCCAGTGCGGCTTCGCGACGACGCTCCTCCCCCAACACGAGGTCCATCCCCCGCGTGGCGTCCTGCTGTGTTTCATCGAACGCCAGGACCCGTGCGGAGCGATGCTTAACCTCGTGAGGAAGGACTGCTTCAGCTCCGTAGACAAGGAAGAATGGGGTCTCGCCCGTTGGTTTGGTGGCGGTGGTGCGGATAGACCACAACACGGACTGGAGCTTGTCGTGCCAGCCCCTGCCACATGCCTCGAGCTTCTTCTTGAAGGTCCTGGTCTTGAGGCCCCTCAGGACCTCCGCGTTGGCGCGTTCGGCCTGACCATTGCTCTTGTGGTGCGCCACCAAAGCGTAGCAGATCTGCGTTCCAAGGTTAGCACAGTAGGTTTTGAAGAGGTTACTAGTGAACTGCGAGCCATTATATGTGATGATGCCGTTGGGGACCCCGAAGCGGCTCACGAGGCCCTTGATGAACTTGACAGCAGAGCCAGCTGGGATGGTACGGACGGCTTCCACTTCCGCCCACTTGGTGAACTTGTCGATGGCGACGTAGAGGTAGCGGTAGCCCCCAGGCGCTCGAGGGAACGGGCCCAAGATGTCCAGCCCCCAGACCACGAACGGCCACGTGAGCGGAATGGGTTGGAGGCCCTGAGCCGGCTGATGAATTTGCTTGGCGTGGAACTGGCAGGCTTCACAGGACTTCACCAGCTCAGCTGCGTCGTTGAGCGTAGTGGGCCAGTAGAACCCACTGCGGAATACTTTGCCGATGAGGGTCCATGATGACGAATGGTGCCCGCAGTCCCCACCGTGTATGTCAGTTAGCAGCTCCTTCCCCTGGTCCCTGGAAATGCAGCGCAGGGAAACGTTGTTTGGCCGCTTCCTGTACAACTCACCATCCTGGATGCAGTACACCGTGGCTTGCCGAACCACACGCTCTGCATCCTCCTCATTCTCTGGCAGCGCCCCTTGCATCAGATATTCCTTGAATTCCTTGGTCCAGCATCCCTCGTAAGGTTCGAGCGCCAAGAGCAAGCGAGCTCCTGAGGTCGGGCCACATGCTGGGGCTCCTGAGGCAGGAGGCTGTGGGAGCTCCTCCCGAGGCTGAGCCGTGCTTGAAAGTGGTGGTGTCGCCGATGGCTTGAAGAGCCGTTCCTCAAAGACACTGGGCTCTTGTGGCTGCCGCTTGGATGCTCTCCTGGCGATGTCGTCGGCTTCCATGTTGGTGCCCCGGGGCACATGTTGCAGCTCCAGGCCCAAGAACTGCTTCTCCATCTTGCGCACCTCCGCGAGGTATGCCTCCATATGCTCATCCTTTGGCTCGTATACTTTGTTGGAGAAGTTGACGAGGAGCTGCGAGTCGCCTCTAACGGTAAGGCGCTTCACCCCTAGAGCTGCCGCGGCCTTCAGGCCAGCTATGAGGCCTTCGTATTCTGCGATGTTGTTGGAGACCTTCTCGCTCTGCTGAAAGTAGAGCTGCACGGCGTAGTAGAGCTTATCCTGAGTGGGCGAGATGAGTACTGCTCCAGCCCCTGCGCCCTAGTGCGCGAAGGCGCCATCGAAGTACATGACCCAACCTTCCTGGCGAGGTGGACCGGTCTTCGCCTACTTCAAGCGTTGGGACGTTCGTCCATTCTGCCACAAAATCAGCGAGCGCGGCTCCCTTGATGACCCTGGTAGTGTTGAACTCTAACTTGAATGCTTGCAGCTTGATGTTCCACTCGGCGACCCTTCCAGCAGAATTGGGGCTCCCACGCGAATATATCCTTGTTTGCGCGCAAGAACTTCACCAATGCTTCCTCTTGACCTTGGTCGAGGCTGGCACCTATGGTACAGGTGGCTCCTGAGGGCCCGTCCTCGCTGACTGGCACCTGCTTGGTTTTCGCCTTTTCTTGTGTGAACAACTGCTTCTTCTTGGTCGGTACGGCTCCCTTGGGCTTGGAGGTGCCCGCGTCAGCAGGCTACGCCGCCGCGGCGGTTTTGCGGGCGAGCTTGAGCACCGCCAGGGCTTCCTTGGTGTCCCCTTTCACAGTGAGGATGCCCTTGCTCCCAGGCATCTTCATGAGGTTGTAGGCCGGATGAGTCGCTGCCATGAACTGGGCCAGAGCCGGGTACCCGAGGATGGCGTTGTACGGGAGGCCGATGCGGGCGATGTCGAAGTCGACCAGCTCAGTGCGGTAGTTGTCGCGCGTGCCGAAGGTGACTGGAAGGCAGATCTGTCCCAGAGAGCAGACAGTGCCACCACCAACTCCTGAGAAAGGCTTGCTGAGGCTGAGCCGCTCGAGTGGCACGTGAAGAAGGCTGAAGGCCTCCACGGAGAGCAAGTTGAGGCCGGCACCACTGTCAATGAGGGTCTTGGTAACAGCCACGTTGCAGATGGTGGGCGTGCAGAGCATTGGGAGCATGCCCGAGCCGGCGGTGGAGTCAGGGTGGTCCTCTGAGCCGAAGGTGAGGTCGGCCTCCGGCGCAGCCCAACCCGGCGGAACCCCCGGGCGCTTGGAAGCGGCACCAATCTGGCGGAGGAACAGCTTGACGTGGCGATCTGAAGGCGGTGCTTGAGAGCCGCCCAGCAGGGCCGCGATTGCGTGGTGCGCTGGTACCGCGTAGCGAGCAGTGAAGAGGTCATGGAGTTCCCCCCAGGATGCCACCGTGGATCCAGGGAGGTTAAGCAGCCAGGCGCGTGGCTCGCCGGCGAGGGCCTTAGGGAGCCAGTTGGCCATGACCTTGTCGTCGCCTCCAGCCTCAAGGACGGCCTCCTCGTATACCAACAAGAAAGCTGACGGGTCTGCCGCGCCGTCGTAGCGCGGCGGCATCTCCGGCCTAAACTTGGGTGGCCATCGCACCTGCCGCAGGGCGGGGGCCAGGGCTCGGAGCCCCCTGGCCCCGTCGGCAGCACCGGCCGCTGGAGCATGTGGCAGGGCACCTGCCATGGGGGCGAAGTGCGGTGACGCAGAGTGTAGGCTGGTGGAGAGGAGCCACGGCGCACCCCTACCTGGCGCACCAAATGTCGGATCTGGGGTTCCGGCAAAACCATTAAAGTTCGAACTCCGGGGTGCGCGTGAAGTTCTTTCCCTCCTACCGATCTACGCCCTAGCTCGCTAATATCTTGCGGACGAACTCGACGAACTAGCAACACAAAGACACAAGATTTATACTGTTTCGGGCCACCGTTGTGGTGTAATACCCTACTCCAGTGTGTGGTGGTGGATTGCCTCTTGGGCTGATGAAGAACAGTACAAGGGGAAGAACAGCCTCCTGAGGTTGAGGTGTTCTTGTGTTCGGTGTGGCTAAGGGTTGGCTCTCGATCAGATGAGATCAAGTTGCCCGCTTGTGGGCTCTCTACTTCCTCATGCCCCTATTGTGATGGCCAGTTCTACTTATATAGGCCCTGGTCCTCTCCCCAAATATTGAGCGGGAAGGGAGCCAACAACGGCGGCCAATTTGAAAGGGGACAGCTAGTACAAGCTATCCTGACAAAAGCGGTCTTCGCCCGCGAAAGGGCTCTGCTGATGAAGCCGTCTTGGGCTCCACGGTGACCTCCGTCCTGCTGGCCTGCTGGTCTTGGTATCGTTGCACCGATATGGAAACCTTTGCCTGATGCCTCGGTATTCCGCGCCTGCGCTGGCCTCCTTAGCACCAAAGAGGAAACAAGGACGCTGCGCGCGCTGGCGCCTGCCTGGTGTCGATCGTCATGGCTCATGTCACGAGAGCCTCGCGAGGTTTGCCCCGCCTTGATATCTCCGCTCCTCGCGAGGCAGCCTGGTGAGGCCGCTCCTGAGGAGGTCTTGCGTCGTCCGCCTCGCGAGGCTTGGCCCCTCGCGAGGGTCTTGAATGCTTTGTTGATGAAGATGGGCCGTACATGCCCGCTAGCATAGCCACGCCGTGGGCCGCAGGCAGGCAAGTCTGGGAACCCCCGTTCCCAGAATGCCGACAGAATTTCCTAAGCAACGAACTACAAGCAGCGCAATAAATACTCAGGTGCATGCATAACAAAGCAGTAGCATAGCCATCATGATTAAATGAAACATACACAGAGCACAGGTAGCATGTAAACATGATAAGCAGGCTCAAGACAAAGTGACTGAAGAATTAGGATTGCGGAAATTGAGAAAGTCTTCAGTCAAAGTCTTCAAACAGTAACAGTCAAGTTCATCAACACATGAATGAGGAAATGAAAGGGTTGAGGAAATAGAACCAGTAGCAAGACGATGATTTGGTAGACCAGTTCCAACTGCTGTGACAGTCGTACGTCTGGTTGGAGCGGCTAGGTATTTAAACCTGAGGACACACAGTCCCGGACACAGAGTCCTCACCGTATTCTCCTTGAGCTAAGATTACACAGACCTCGCCCAATCACTCGTGGTAAGTCTTCAGGTGCCTTCCAAACCTTCACAGACTCGGTCACTCGGTGATCCACAATTCCTCTTGGATGCTCTAGACCATGACGCCTAACCGTCTGGAGGATGCACAGTCCTCAAATGTAACAAGCATCGGTTCCACACAGGAACAATCTCTTCAGTGATGCTCAATCACTTAGGGTTCTAGGTGTTTGGGTTTTGGGTTTTTCCTCACTGATGATTTTCACTCATAGTCCTCAGAGGATGGGATGCTCTCAATGACAAGTGTCAGTTTCTCTTGGAGCAGCCAACCAACTAGTGGCTGTAGGGGGCAACTATTTATAGCCTAGGGAGCAGCCCGACATGATAAGACATAAATGCCCTTCAATGATATGACCGTTAGGTGGATAGGATATTTTGGACAGCTGGCGCATAGCACATCAATGGTCGGAAATTTGAGCTCTCAAATTCCTCAGGGCTATCATGTTCCTCACTTGTAGGCAATCCGCACTGGCGAATTGCTAACTCCTCAGTCAGAACAAATTCCTCAGAGAATAGAAGATCTCCGCTTCTGTCACTGAAGAAATTAACTGAACTGTATGAGATTTCCAATGGCTTCACTCGAAAGGATTGGGCATGTGTAGGCTTTGAGATGAGCATCACTTGGAAAATTTTCCTTAGTTTTACCTCGGCCCCCTTTAACAGTACGGTGTTGCCTATGACTCAAGAAAAAGAAAATGAAGCTACGAAAACAAAAGTCTTCACGCTTCATAATCCTTGCATCAATATCAAAGTCTTCAAGGTCACACCAATTTCCTCACTTTCAAAGTCTTCAAAAAAACCAAAGTCTTCAACTGAAGACATTCATTTTTAGGGGTCGACTTTCATCGTAAATATCAAACTCCTCATAGACTTATAGAACATGTGTACACTTACAAACACATTAGTCCCTTAACCTATAAGTCTTCAATACACCAAAATCACTAAGGGGCACTAGATGCACTTACAATTTACTAACTCTCAAATTAATCTAAGTGAAGCATGAGAGTATTTCTTCAAAAATTAAAACACCACCGTGCACAAAAAGATATAAATGAAGCACTAGAGCAATTCCATAGCTCGAAAAAAAATCAAGTGAAGCACATAGAGCAATTCTAACAAATCGTAGCATCATTATGGCTTTCTTAAATAGGTGTGTCCAACAAGGATGATTGTGACAAACTAAAAAGCAAAACAAGCAAAGACTCATATAATACAATACGCTCCAAGCAAAACTCATGATATGTGACGAATAAAAATATAGCTCCAAGTAAACTTACCGATGGTTGTTAGAAGAAAGAGGGGATGCCTTCTGGGGCATCCCCAAGCTTAGTTGATTGGTTCTACTTGAATATTACCTTGGGGTGCCATGGTAATCCCCAAGCTTAGGCTCTTTTCACTCCTTATTATTTCATCCATCGTGATCTCACCCAAAACTTGAAATTTCAATCACTCAAAACTCAACAAAACCTTCGTGAGATCTGTTAGTATAATAAAGCAAATCACCACTTTAAGTATTGTTGCAAACTCATTCATATTTTATTATTGAATTCTACCTAATGTATTCTAACTTTACCATGGCTTATACGCCCGATACAATCCATAGATTCATCAAAATAAGCACACAATGCAATGAAAATAGAATCTGTCAAAAACAGAACAGTCTGCAGTAACCTGGACTTTCACCATACTTCTATCACCCCAAAATGCTTAAAAATTAGGACAACGTAGTCAATTTGTATATAAATGTTGTGTAAAAAATTCAGAATTTTACCACGCTTCTGTGATTTTTAACAACTAGCAAGGTGAGCAGTGCATTTCCGCTGCTAGATTAACTATATATTGTGATATATTTTTTCTGTTATGTAGAACCGCAAATAATTATTATTTGATTTAATTTGATAAGCACGTTGCCATTGGCATGCCACTTCCAGTATGAAAACGATTATATTATAGTAAAAATATTTTGGTTGTTCTAAGGTCATTTTTGAGCGACACAACGGAAGGAAGACCTCGAGTCCTGCGACTTGACACCGAAACTATATACTCCCTCCATTCCCTTATATAAGGCCACAAACTCAAATTACAGGTATCAAGGTAAAATCTAATGATTGCTTTGGAAGCTAATTTTTCTTTCGTTAACCGGGATCATTAATACGCCAGCATGTATGCAAGGAAGAAATAAGAAGGAAGTAGCACAGTGTCATTATGACTACATACATGCAAGTATTAACAAGTTGATAGTACGAGTAAACATCATTAAATTTTGCCTCTACTGTTAGTGGCCTTGTATAGATGCAAAATGTATTTCTCATAGTGGCCTTGTATAAGGTAATGGAGGGAGTACTGTTGTTTCACGACCTCTTTATGCCTCTATGCACACATCTTGCTCCCATTAATTGAATTTTTTTTGTTCTCCATCTAAGCTATTGTATGTATTAACAAAAAGTATGAAAACTCCCTCACTTCCTCAATATTCAACACCCAAAAAGTGATCACTTAAGTAAAGATTTATATAAATAAAATGTATGAATGCAAATATTTGGAGACATCTGATGGCCTAGGAAATGCTGGTTTTCTCTTTTATGACATGCATTTCCTTCATCCCAAAATGCGGGTCCTATTTATTTTGTCCTAAGGCAAACATTTTAAAAGCTTGACTCAATTTATATAAATACATATCGTATCTAGAAAATAAAGGGAATACCAATATAGATAGATCATGAAATATATTTCATTTGGTGTTATATATATATTTAAATAAATTTTGTCGAGACAACAAATATGACTTACATTTTAGGATGGAGGGAATATGTATGGATGTGCTTTGTTTAATAATCAGTATTTTTTGTTGTATTTTCTGAGAAAAGTGATTGTATAGAGTACACTACTAATTGGTGCTAATTGAATTACACATGTTCATAAGCTGAGTCATTATTGTCACCGATGCAAGATTCTTCAGTGATTGGTTGGCCGCTGATATATGCGAGAGACCTTGTCGAGTACACATGCATGCTGCTGATACGTTAAAATAATTTTATTTGTATACATGTTTCCGTCATCATATGACAAACCTTGCAATTGGGAAGATTCCAAGTTTTGTTTTAATTTGAGCCCTACTTTAACTTTGAAAATTGTTTTCATATAACACATAAATAGATATTCCTCAGAGCATTGCAGGCGCATATGAATGTATGTTGTGCCTTCCATTCGGTCGGCTGAATATCATTGGGAATTAGATGCGTGGCCATCGTGACTTTTATCCTCCGGTTGTTCAGGCGTCATGTAATATATAATTGCGTTTCACTCGGAAAAGAAATATATAATTGAGTTTCAGTGCTTGTTTACATGCATCGATGAGCTGGGTCTGTTTCTTTTTTACATTAATCTAGCTCCTACGGGCGGAGGCTCTACGGGAGTATAGATGTGTTTACGTGTGGCTCTTTTGTTTTGTCACATCAATTAGTTTTCCTTGAAAAATCAATCAGGTATTGAAACGTGTGCACGCTAATAGGATAACTCCCGATCACCCACGAACGGGACAACTCCCAGTCTCCTGTTCGTCGCGTTTGAATCCGGTCTCCAATCGGTACTACTATTACTAGTAGAAAGCCCGTGCGTTGCTACAGGCTATAATGTATATAAATAAATCAAATAAATAATTATGTTCATCTCGAAGGACGAAGCTCATTTCTTCCATGTATGTTCGGACGTGTTTAGACATCAAATGGGCACTGAGCAACACAAAATCCATCCATTTGGATGGTCCGGGCTCCGCCAAATCCACTTCATATGTTGGGAACAAATGTAGTTGTCCGAACTATCTGGCATGTTATCTTCAACACGCGGTCTCACAAAAATCCTACCTCACGACGCACCCTTCTTTATCCCTGCTGGACACCCCCCCCCCCTCCGCTCGGTTTCACATCGTAGCGAGACATTTTTTGCTGGAGCCCTCTCCTTCAAAACCAGATGACGCCCACCTCACGTTCGCCATGGCGCCCTATACTGCTGCCACTAAAGATGCCGCTGGAGATAGTGCACTAATCGAAACAAGAGCAGGAATTTTACCAAACCCGCAACAAGCACGACCAACCTCTTTTGTACTTCAATGCCGTTGCTCTACCAATATGTGCAAGAGTGTCACCACTGCCGTGACGGTAGCGAGGGATGAGATTTTACCGGAGGTGCAAACCAGTCCGCCTCCACCTCAATTCCATCACTCCTGAGCCTAATCCAAAGTAGCTCGACTCCAAATTCTTGTCTACTGGAGAGGATTTAAGGCTCTAGATACCAATTGACAGACCTTGGCTAGAGAATTCGGGGAAAATGGAGAGATTCGGAGATGAAACACTAAGAAACAGGGGAAGCTCAGCTTGTCACAGGGATTTACTACTCTCAGATGAATAATTGCTAGAACTTACAAGATTACAAGGAAGTTCGGGGATGTTTGGCTTACGCCCAGGTCAGCCCCAAATTGAGGGCACACAAAATTTTTGGCATAGGATTTGCCCGCCCATGTTTTGCCAGCGCCTGGTATGACCAAAATATTGGCGAGGCTCCAAAACTTGGGCTTCAATCCAAACGCTAGCCCAAGACTGCAGTCAACGCCAAAAATTGGTATGGTAACTGTTGGCCAAAATCCAAGCATCCTCTTTATGCAAGCCAGAACATGGCAGCGTCTAGGGTTCAACCCAAATAGAAGAGATAAGATATTCCTGCCATTTGGCTTACACAGCTTATATATCCCAGAAACGGAACAAAGCAAGAAGATAAACAGGTGACGCCGGACCCTAGGATCAGAGATGGACGGTTACACATTCAGTGGCCGCAGCAAAGAGGTATGGAGCTGTGGATGAACGTACAAGTGTCCAGGTCTTCAGTATTCTTCAGATAGTGCAGTGATGACTCTTGGCAGTTTTTCAAGTAGATGGGAAGCATTCACGTGAACAAGGAAGCCATTCAGCCATTCACTTAGTAGATGAAACATGATTCTATTCAACCAAGTAGATGGAAAGTGAACAACACAAATGCATAAATTAAATTTTCTTTAATTATAGACCTAAAAATTTGAAGGACACTATTATGTAAACCCAAGGGGGAATCAAATAACTTATTCTCATAATATTGGTCTCAAACAATGTCTTTTAGCATGCTCAATATCTTCTTAACTCCTTGTAAAGAAAATATATAACGTTGGCAGACCTTGCTGTGATAGAAGGATTTGACAATATCAAACGCGAGTGGTCATCCTTGCTAAGCGTGCCTCGTACCTTTCTGTGGTAGAAGGATTTGACAGTATCAAACGTTGAGTGGTCATCCTACTCATGGTCACCTACACATATTAATCAATAAAAAACCTCCCTCCAAGGTCTTCACAGTAGTACTTAGCACTAAAATATGAGAAAAAACACAACACCAACATCAGTTTTACTACAAATAGATCAGGAGAAATACATGCATACAGATATAAAAACTACATGTATAAATTTCTTTCTGACAAACAATCATACACTTATGTCAGTATGGCATCCTCATGATGTTGGACTCTCACTATTTTTGAAACTGGGTTTCTTTGCTCTAGTCATTTCTTCATGAAAAGATGGCAATGTAACTCTTGTCTGCTAAAATAGTAATGATATTGTACATATCAATGGTATGTTCTTCTATGTAGCTATGGTGATCAAACATGGGTCTCAATGGATAATAAAACGACCACCAAAGTTATACCAAACTGGCAAAAGAGATGTTAACTGCAGACTACAATATCTTCATATGTACTTCCCTTGTAGTTTTTCTTCTTTCTAAAGACTCTGCAGGGAAGGACCTGATGGTCTATCTGTTGATACAATAAACAGGAGAAATACAACTTACGCACAATACCTTCACCAACTGGCCGTTGCACGGGGCAGCACGACGATCAAAGAGTCGGCGAGTAAGCTGGTGGCAGACGGATTGTCAGGCTCTTCCACGGTGTGCTCGCCGGTGCACCCGCCAGGCAGCTGGCCGCCCTCCCTCAACTCTGTATGCATCAGCCAGCAATTATAAAAAAAAGATAAAAGAGGAGGTTGCCACGGGCCAACAAATGATACCCTCCCTGATGCTAAATGTTTCTTCTAGTAGAATGCCCGTGCGTTGCTATGGGCTACAATATGTATATAAATCAATCAATAAATGATTAAGATTGTCTTCAAGGTCGAAGCTCATTTCTTTCTCATACGTCCGGGCGTGTTTGACCATCAAACAGATGCCCCGCGGGCTCCCCAAAATTCAAACCCTCTGGACAGTCTATGATCCCAAATGCAGATCATGTGGGGGGAGAAATGTTGTTGTCCGGACTATCTGCCATGTTATGTTCAATAGAATATCCTAAACCCACGACGCACCCTTCCCTTTTCATGTAGAATCGTTCCCTTTCCATTCGGTTTCCTTTGTAGCGCGACATTTCTTGCTGGAGCCCTCTCCTTTAAAGTCGGATGACGCCTACCTCACTTTCACCATGACACCCTCTCTCCTTCACTTGTACTTCCCTAAAAACCGTCAAGGAGGAGTCCTAACGCCAACCACCTCGCTCTCGGAACTGATCCCTTCCACTCGTCTCATGCCGATTTGCCAATGCCATCAAGGGGAAAGAGGTGTGTGCCTCACATCATGCCACCCTAGCCGAGAAGACAGATCTGATGTCTGCCGAGTCATTGCCACATTGTAACATACAGTTGAATGTCTTGCATTACCATGAAACAAAAATATGATGATGTCCATTTTTTTGGCATGCAACTATTACCTCATTATGTCCATTATTAACTCCTGAAGCCACCAACCAATGCATTTACCCTTCTATCCTAACAAAAAAGTTGTACTGACTTGATGAAAAATACATGAACCGGTCGCTCATGCAATTCACTACAAAGTCATCTCTAGTGAAATGCAATTTGCCACATTTTCTAAAGTAAGGAAATTATTCCACTAAAACATCCTTAACTGAATCTAACACCAACCCCCATCCATATTCACATATGCTGCATAATATAAGCGGGAGGGTCTAACTGAACCGTCAGTGTCGGATTTCGGGTTCCGGCAAAACCCTTAAGGTTCGAACTCTGGGGTGTGCACGAAGATATCTCCTCCCTCTAGCTCACACGCTCACCACGATCTCAAGGCTCAACACATCAAACTCGAAGAACAAGGGACACAGGGTTTATACTGGTTCGGGCCACCGATGTGGTGTAATACCCTACTCTAGTGTGGTGTGGTGGATTGCCTCTTGGACTGAGGATGAACAAGTACAAGGGAAGAACAACCTCCTGAGGAGAGGTGTTCTTGGGCTCGATGAGCTTGTGTGGATGAGGATGATCTGAATGTCTCAAGATCAGTTGCCTCCTACTGTGGTGGCTAGCCCTATTTATAGAGGCCCTGGTTCTCTTCCCAAATATTGAGCGGGAAGGGATCCAACAACGGCCAAATTTGAAGGGAGACAACCAGTACAAGTTATCCTGACTAAAGGTGGTCTTCGCCTGCCAAAGGCTCTGGTGGTGACGCCGTCCTGGGCTCCATGATGACCTCCGTCCTGCCGTCCTGCTGGTCTTGGTCTTGTTGCACCGATATGGAAACCTTTGCCTGATGCCTTGGGACTCCTCGCCTGCGCTTGCCTCTTTAGCACCAAAGAGGAAACGAGTACACTGCGTACGCTGGCGCCCGCCTGGCCTTGGTCATCATGGCATGCGTCACAGGAACCTCGCGAGGTGCCCCCCGCCTTGATCTCTCTGCCCCTCGCGAGCCAGCCTGGTGAGGCCGCCCCCGAGGAGGTCTTGCATCGTCCACCTCGCGAGGCTTGGCCCCTCGCAAGGGTCTTGAGTGTTCGCTGACGAAGATGAGCCGTACAGGGCCGCTGGTGGAGCCACGCCGTGGGCCGCAGGCAGTAAAGTCTGGGGACCCCCGTTCCCAAGACGCCGACAGTAGCCCCCGGGCCCAAGGCGCGCTCGGATTTGGCTTCGAGGCGAAGCCAAAGGACAAGTGCGGAGCGCCGCGGGCCCCAACAGCCTGGGGCCTCGGTCAACGCGTGGCGGTAGATGGGACGTGGGCGTCTCCACTTCCCCATGCTACCTCGGCAACTGCCCGACCGACGAAAGGCTGACGCAGGCTGCATTTGCCTTCATTGCTTTCCTTCATCTTTCTCCAGACCCCCTTTCTTGCTCTTCACTTCCAGAGACTCCAGATCCGCCCAGATCCTCCTTCAAGCCTGCCGCCAATGGTGCCCAAAAAAGCCCGGGCCACTCCTCCGCCATCTTGGTACGAGCCTGTGCTCGATGCACGGAGTGTTTCAGAGAAGAACCTTGCCGCCGTGCTCCCGTTGACGGCGGAGGGTGATGAGAAGAGGAAGACTGTGGTCCGGGCTGGCTCCGCCGAGCCGGAGGCCTCAGGCAGCACTTTCTACCACTTCTTTATGAGCAGCATCGTCGCCGGGTTGGTTCCCCCCTTCTCCGACTTCTTCTACTCCATCCTTAGCCATTACAAGATCCACGCTCTCCATCTTCATCCCAACTCCATCCTCCTCCTGTCGATCTTCGCCTTCTACTGCGAGGCGTATGTTGGAGTGATGTCGTCCGTGGCACTGCTGCGCCACTTCTTCTTCCTCCGGATCAAGGAGGGCCACTGCTCTGGGTGTGTTCGCTTCGTCGCTGCCAACAAGACCAACGCCATATCGAAGGCCGGGAAGAAAGCCGAGGGCTTCAGGAGCAAGTGGGTCTTGATGGACGCCTAGTGCTCCCACCCCCGGCTGGTGCTGCGGATGGAGATGCCTGTGTCCCAAGAGGGGTGACTTTGCGCGAAGCTCACCGACCCTCGGGCGGCGCAGGTGTTGGAGAGGATGACCGCCGACCTGAGTGTAAGTGCATATAGTGCCCCTTAGTGATTTTGGTGTATTGAAGACTTATAGGTTAAGGGACTAATGTGTTTATGAGTGTACACAGGTCTATAAGTCTATGAGGAGTTTGATATTTACAGAGAAAGTCGACCCCTAAAAATGAAGTTCTTCGACTGAAGACTTTGGATTTCTGAAGACTTTCTGAAGACTTTGAAAATGAAGAAATTGGTGTGACCTTGAAGACTTGGTATTCATACGAAGAACATGCAGCGTGAAGACTTTTGTTTTCGTAGTTTCATTTTCTCTTTATTGAGTCATAGGAAACACCGTACTGTTAAAGGGGGTCGAGGAAATACTAAGGAAAATTTCCATGTGATGCTCAACTCAAAATCCTACACCTACCAATCCCTTTGAGTGAAGCCATTGGAAATCTCATACAGTTCAGTCATATTCTTATGTGACAGAGACAAAGTTCTTCTGGTCTTTGAGGAATTTGTTCTGACTGAGGAGTTAGGAATTCGGCAGTGCGGATTGCCTATACAGTGAGGAACATGATAGTCCTGAGGAATTTGATACTCAAATTTCCGACCGTTGTTGTGCCTTGTGCGAGCTGTCCCAAAATATCTACCCACCTAACGGTCATATCATTGAAGGGCATTTATGTCTTATCATGTCGGACTTCTCCCTAGGCTATAAATAGCCACCCCCTACAACCACTAGTTGGTTGGCTGCTCCGAGAGAAACCGACACTTGTCATTTGACAGCATCCCATCCTCCGAGGACTTTGAGCGAAAATCATCGAGTGAGGAAAACCCAAACCCAAACATCTACAAACCCGAAGTGATTGAGCATCACTGAAGAGATTGATCCTGCGTGGATCCGACACTTGTTACCTTTGAAGACTGTGCTTCTTCCAGACGGTTAGGCGTCATGGTCTAGAGCATCCAAGAAGAATTGTGGATCGCCGAGTGACCGAGTTTGTGAAGGTTTGGAAGTCACCTGAAGACTTACCACGAGTGATTGGGAGAGGTCTGTGTGACCTTAGCTCTAGGAGAATACGGTGAGGACTGTGTGTCCGGGACTGTGTGTCCTCAGGTTTAAATACCTAGCCGCTCCAACCAGACGTACAATTGAGACAGTAGTAGGAACTGGTCTACCAAATCATTGTCTTCACCAAGCTTACTGGTTCTATTTCCTCAACTCTTTCATTTCCTCATAACTGTGTTGTGCACTTGTTCATATCTGTGTTTGAAGACTTTGACTGAAGACTTTCTCAATTTCCTCAGTTCAATTTCTTCAGTCTGTTTGTCTTCATCCTGTGTTATCCTGTGTTTACGCTTTTTGTACTCTGTGCTTGTCTTCATTTCATCATGATGACCATGCTTGTGTTCTGTTATGCTTACTTTTGAGTACTTATTCCGCTGCAAGTAGTTCTTCGTTATGGAATTTCCTCACCTGCAAATTCCTAAGTGAAGAATTCATAAAAATCGCCTATTCACCCCCCTCTAGTCGATATAACGCACTTTCAATTGGTATCAGAGCAAGGTACTCCCTTGTTCTGTGTGATTTTGATTTAACCGCCTGGAGTTTTAGTTATGTCGACCACAGGAATGAAGACTGTGTCATGCCCCATCTTTGACGGTCACGAGTATCCCAAGTGGAAGGCAATGATGGAGAAGCGCCTCATGGCGATGAACAGCAAGCTGTGGACCGCCACTGAGATTGGTCTGACCGATCTGTGCAAGATGGCGGAAGCTGATGACATTCACAAGTACACTCTTCTCAACCTCACGGCGAAGGACGTCATCTGCTCCTGTCTGTCTCAAAATCAGTTCAGGAATATCATGCATCTCGATCATGCGAAGCTTATCTGGGACCGTCTCTCTGAGGTCTATGAAGGTCATCGAACCCGTCATGATCCTTGGTTTGAGGACTTCAAGGAATCTCACAAAGCAATGACATTCGAACCAGAATCATCATCTTCTGCACCATGCCTTATGGCAAAAGATGCAAAGGTAACTGAATGCTATCTATCTGAATCCAGTGATGATGAATCTGGTGATGAATTTGGACCCAGCTATGTCAAACTTGCTTCCCTTGCCACTAAACAACAAAGAGCTTTGGAAAAAGTTCAATACATGCTAAATAATAGTTATGATATGTTGGGTGAAGAAATGGATCAGTCGAAAGCTTTGGCTGAGAGTCTTCAGAGACTTCAGTCTAAGTTTGACACCCTTCAAGGTCATCATAACACTCTCTTATCTGATCATCAGAAGCTTTCTTATGAATCTCTTCAGAGAAAGCAAGATCTTGAACAGCTAAGAGTGAGTTATGAAGATCTTCAGAAGGAGCGCGATTCATTTCTAGGTCAAGAAATCAGCGCTGCTCAGGAAGAATTTGTTCCTCCATGCTTGAAGTGCATTGAACATGAATCTGCTAATTCTTCACCTGAATGTTCAAATGCTTCTAATGCTACAAATTCTTCACCTATCTCTGCTATCACTAATTCCTCATCTTAGGACATTTCTAGTATCACTGATGATGCAGGGCTGAAGGAATTGTACATGACAGGCATGTACAAAAGCCTCAAAGGGCATCAGACTCTTTGTGATGTGCTTAAAAAGCAGATCCTCAACAGGAACCCTAGGAAAGAGGGTATTGCCTTTGAGAGGAAACTCAATGCTGATGGTACTTATTGGAAGCCTGAGCAGTACCCCAAAACCTCATGGGTTGCTGCAAAGGGACCTCCAGTAGATCCATCTAATCTATCTGGCTTTACATGTGAATCTCCTCATTCTTCTGATGAGTCATTTGACTCCAACTATAAACTGTTCAAAAATCAGAATGGTGAAGTATTTGCTAGATATGTTGGCACTAACTACAGGAACGGTTCCCCTATGAAGAAAATCTGGGTTCCCAAAAAGTGTCTTGAAGTCTTCAGGTGAATGTCCTCACTACCCCGTGTGAAGAATAGGAACCCCAGATCAAACTCTTCATATGGACCAAAATCTTCATATGGATCCAAGTCCTCATACGGACCAAATTCCTCACGTGGATCATATTCCTCAAAAGGATCAAAGTCCTCATATGATTATCATCGTGCAAACAACTCTGTTTCGCAGGGAAGAGCTAAGGGCTATGAATATGAGCATTATTCTTCTAACCATTATGTTCATAAGTCCTCGAAGAATTTCTCTGCTTATTCATATGCTTATCCTAACTCCTCTTATGTGAAACGAAATGGATTAGCTTCTATGCCACCTTTCTCGTATGGAGCCCGCAGAGTGATGAACTCTTTGCCACCCCTTCAGATGTGGGTGGTGAAGAAAAATAACTAATCTCTTCCGCAAGGTCAGGTCTCCAGACGTGCGAAAACGTCTGAAGAATTTGCTGGAGACCTGAGAATTCCTGAAAGGACGCAGGCTAATCATGAAGAAATGAACTTTCATTTCTCACGTCCTCATACTGCTTTATCTATTCTGTTGCTTGATGAAATTGATCTGATGAATTGATGTCATATTCTTCAGTGATGAAGTATATGAGTTCGTAAGTTGCACTAATTCATCTGCAGGATGATCAACCCAAAGCCAATGAGTGGGTCCTCGATAGTGGATGTACAAATCACATGACTGGTGACAAGAATCTATTGATTGATGCTCCCTTATCTCCATCGCATCTGAAGCATATCATCTTCGCTGACAAAGGCAAAAGTCAGGTACTGGGTCTAGGTAAGGTTGCGATCTCAAAGGATCGACACATGGACAAAGTCATGCTTGTCGAGTCCTTGGGATACAACCTCATGTCTGTCTCAATGCTTTGTGATCTTGATATGGTTGTTGTCTTTGGCAAGTATCGTTGTGTTGTGATCATGGAAGCTGACAATTCCAAAGTCTTCAAAGGCTTTAGGAGAGGAGACTTGTATATTGTTGATTTCTCTACAGGACCACAACCAGTCGTGTGTCTACTTGCAAAAGCTTCAGAAGGCTGGCTATGGCATCGACGACTTGGTCATGCAGGCATGAGGAATTTTCACACGCTTGCAAAGAAGAAGCATGTCATTGGCATTGAGAATGTCAAATTCCTCAAGGATCACTTATGCGGAGCCTGTGAAGCTGGAAAGATGACCAAGGCTAAGCATCCAGCGAAGACAATCATGACTACCACTTGCCCATTTGAATTGCTTCATATGGATCTCTTCGGTCCTAACCATTATTCTGCAGTTTCAAATGATGCATCTCAATATGGCTTTATTATTGTTGATGATTACTCTCATTACACATGGGTACACATTGTTACTTACAAACATGAAGTGCAGGAAGTCTTCAAACGATTTTCCTCGAGGGCTTCAACCAACTTTGGTGTGAAGATCAAGCACATCAGAAGTGACAACGGAACTGAGTTCAAGAATTCTGGTCTTGATGACTATCTTGATGAACTTGGTATTACTCATGAGTTATCTGCTCCTTATACTCCTCAGCAGAATGGCGTCATGGAGCGCAAGAACAGAACTCTAAATTTTCGGCTTTGCCGCTCAAACCGTTCCGCATTCCACGAAATACTTATCTATTCACCCACGATCTCACACGATCTCCAGTTCTCAGTACGTGGGTGACACATGTCAAGCGAATGAAAAGGGTCAGGGGCACGTTCGTCCAAATTCTTCGGGCGAACAGTTTTTCACTGTGCCTATAAATACCCCTCCCCTTCCTCACTTCTCTTTTACTCCGCTCGACCTCACTCCAGCTCGAGCTTCTCAAACCCTAGCGCCGTTGCTACTTCATCGTCACCGGTGAGGAAGAGCTTCACTACCTCGACCTCGTCGCCACCGTAGTCATGCCGGCCGCGGATTTCTTCCCTCCGCCGCCGCCGTAGTTGTCTTCCTCAGCCGAGTTAGGGCGTGGAAGATCTGAACTGACGAACTTCACATCTACACCTCTCAGTTCGTCGTGTTCTTCGTCCAGGGTAATTAAAAGTTACTTTTACTGCCCTCTTTGATTCAAATGATTACTACAAAATCTTCAAAGGTGTTTTTCTAAAAATCTTCATACACTAAACACCTCACATGTCATCAGTTCTTGATTCATTTCTCTAATCTACTTTTTTCTTCAAGATTCCTCAATTGTGTGGATTCTCAATCTATGCAACTCTGGAACCTAAGACAAAGAACGCTTAGTGAAATTCTTCAAGACTCATCTGGTCAAATTCCTCAAACATGTTCATTTTACAAAACCTTCTGAGAACGCATATGACCTCTCCAAATTCCTCGCAACTATACTCTATTCACAGGTACTCATGTCCGCTGCTGAATCACTAGGTTCTCATCAACTTAACTCATTTGCAGCGTTCCTCGAAGAAAAGTTGCATACATCTTCAGAGAATTCCATTGTTAAAATTCCTCATCTGAAGAAAATGGCTGATGGAAAGAAGCCACAGAAGGGAGGAAAGAGGCCTGAGGTCAACACTGCTTTTGAAATCCCTGATGACATATATGCTGATTACTACACTCCTGATGAGGCCAAGTTTGGAAAAGAGGACAAAAATCAGCGCAAGGTGCGCATCCAAATAATAGAGAGGAGATGGGCAAGAGAGTGGAGGGAGTACAGGTATGTTACTCCCAAGTACATGAAGAAATTCGCTCTAAATCCTCCATGCCCAAGACCTCCATTGGCACCTGCCAAGAAGAGGATCCCACCAGCCTCAAGCGCGGTGAGGACTATCCTAATGAATGGGCCAAGCGCCAGGCCAAGTTGGCCAGACAAGCAAGAGAAGCTGTGAGTAAATTCAACGAAGACTCTCCTGCTGCTGCTGCCACTGCTGAGGCCTCTGCTGTCAAGCTAAAGAAGGCCATGACAAAGAAGCCTGCGCATAAGTCAAGTGCTTCACCTTCAATGCCCTCACGGCCAAGTTCCTCAGCAATGCCCTCACGGCCAGAATCCTCAAAGCCCTCACAGCCAACTCCTCAAACTGCTCCTGCTCCTCCAAAGTCCTCAGCTCCTCCGCCAAAGTCTTCGGCGGCTCCGTCCAAATCCTCAGCACCTATGCATCTCACCATGTGCCAAAGGACAGCAGGCATATCTATTGTCTTAGGAGCCTCAGCAAGTTCCTCAGCTACTCCAAGTTCCTCAGCTGGCCCCTCTCTGCTGAAGAAAAAGTCTGCTGCTAGACGAGGTCCTCGACCAAGTCCTCACAAGAAGCATGTCGCCTTCCAAGTGCCCTCTGATGATGATGAGGCTGATGATGAAGAACTAGCCAAAATCATCAGGGACAGGCAGCACAGGGCCGCTAGTGCCAAGGGCAGTGTTGTGCCTCTTTTGCTGGATCCGAAGAAGATCCTGGATTACATTGATCTGTGGCACAAAGATCCAAACACTCCCTTGCTGGAACTAAATCTCTCTCCTGGTCAAAGTCATATGTTGTCAGCTTTCATTGCTGAAGAAAAATGGAAGTTTGAGAAGGCCAGGCAGCTGAAGAAAGCTCAGTACAGGAAGGAGCGCTTCCTGAAGAAAAATGTTGTCTCTATGACAAATGATGAACTTGTGATGATCCAGTCTGAAATCAAAGTCCTCAGCGATGATTTCAATGCTTACTATGCCGATTGGCAAGGAGCCAAGGTCAGGTTTGTAAAACTGACTGAGAAATTCACTACCAAGGTTGCAGCTCCATCGCAACCAGAAATTCCTAAAGCCGAAGCATCTGCTCAACCGACAGAAGAGCACGCCAGCACCGCTAACGAAAATCAGGCTGCTGAAGAAAATGTGAGCTCCAGGGCTGAAGACTGCATTCCAACCGCTGAAGATATTACAAGGGCAACCTCTAGTGTTGCAGATGAAGAACAAGCCAGGCCATCTGAAGGTACAATTGATGTCCTTGAAGAAACTGAAAATGCCAGGGCAACTACATCAGTTGTGCCTGAAGAGAATGCACCAAATTCCTCTGCTCCTCCTGCGCCTACCCCAACTCCGATCCTTCCATATGCATCAGATGTGAAGAAGACCAAGGCTGCAGAGCGTGCATCGGTGAGGAAAAGGAAAGCATCAACTTCATCAGATTCTTCAGCTCCGAAGAAGATGAAGAAATTGACTAGCTCATTTGAAAATCCAATTGATGTTGTTCCTGTTTCCAGCATGCCATCAAAGGAACTTGTACCTTTCGATGAAGAATATGTGATCCCCAGCGGATCTGATGAAGACATTCTCTCTACTGCTTCCTCAGAGCAGATGGATGAATAAATTGAAGCGGACGCAATCCCTTCAACTCCAATTATCTCCACGCCCATGCCTCAGTTCATTGCTGTAGAGGCCGACGTTGAGGAATTGGATGAACAAAATTCTGACGTGGACATTGGGAGTACTACTCCACTGTTGAATGATGACTTTTGGGAAAGTCAACACCCCAACTCTCCTTTGTTCACGCCATTGCAGCATATCCCTCAGTCCCCAGCACATACTATTCCATTGGGCTCTGAAGAAACTCACCCCACTTCGCCTGTTCATGAAGAAATTCCAGCCACTAGTGATGAAGAAACTGCTGTTGCTGAATCATTGAAGGCGCAGACTGCCACTGAAGAGGAACCAGAAATTCCTCATCCTGAAGAACCTGAGATTGCGATTCCTGAGGTTGTGATGCAACTGACTGACACTCCTCAACCCAAGCCAAATGATCCGTTCTCCAGGAAGCAAAAATTCAAGACTGATGATTTCTTCGGCGAGCGTGTATTCTTCACTGATTACAACCCCTATGACTCTGCTCGCATTAGGAAGAGGCATTTATGGACTGCCAGCCAGGCAAATTTCTATTCCTCAGTGCTGTTTAATAAAGACAAAGTCTTCGATCATGAGCACATTCCTCACGTGGATATGGAATCTCTGTCGTGCTTCGTGCCAGTCCTCAGTGTTCTTCACGACGCTGGACTACTAAATTTCTACACTGATATCTGTGATTGGAATGAAGAACTCATTCTTCAATTTTATGCAACGCTGCATAACACCGGAGACTCTGAAGATGTGAACTCGTGGGTGCTGGACTGGATGTCTGAAAACACTCACTATAAGGCACCAGCTACTGAATTGCTTCGTGGTTTGCCTCTCAGTCCTCCCCATGAAGCTGCTCGTTGCTTGTACCAGGATCCTGAGCTTACTGCTCACTATATGCAAGTGCTGATGAAGCCATTGAAGCCAGGTCAGGCGCCAAGAACCAAATTCCTCGTGAAGGAATTGCTATATGTGCCTCGGACTGTCTATCGCATTTTGACGAAGACATTGAGTCCTATCAAAGGCCACGACTCGAATGAAGAAGTCATTGGCATCATGAAGAATCTGCTTTTCAATATCATGCATGGCATTCCCGTAAACTTCCATGATTTCTTCATGAGGACTCTAGCCGATGTCGCAATGTCACCGTTCGAGTTGAAGCCTTATGCTCCGTGGATTATGAGATTCATCAGAACAAGGTCTTCACTCAACTACAAAGCTGATACACTGAACCACTGCAGCTACTTGCCCCCGATTGAAGTCCTCAAACGGACATTTTCCTCAGCTGATGACAAGGGCAAGGCCTCTGCTGTTATTGATGAAGGCATTCGTCCATTGGATGGACAATTTCGCAAAGCTGCATCTTACACCACCAATGATGACTCTGCCACTCATGACTCTGCCGCCAACGCAACCAAGCCAAATCCTCAAGGCACAGCTCCTAGGGTGATGACTGATCGTGAGCTTCTCCTCAGTCTTCACCAGAAGGTTGATCGAAATCACAAATGGGTCAAGCGTCAGTTTGGTTCAATTCTTCACAATATGACTGCTACCCACAATGCAGTGAAGAAAACCCATTACTACCTCCATGAAACCTTGAACCGTATCTGGGCTGTTCTTTCTCACATCTATAGCGAAGAAGATCTGAAGAAAATGGGCCTCTAGGAAGATTTTGACTGGTCTGCTACTCCACCGAAGAAATACAAGAAGGTCAAGGTTCCTTCCATGGTGGCCAGCTCGTATTCTTCATCACGCGACACCGACGAGTATGAAGACTTGGACGACACTGCGGCAGGCCCTACATCAACAAACGACCCCAACAATGCTGGTGCTATTTCATCAACTTGATATTCTTCAGGGGCGGTAGTCCTCATTTTCGACCTTTTTGGTCATTCGATGACAAAGGGGGAGAAATTTGAGTTAGTCTTCAAGCGGGTCTATCTATATGGGCGTTTTTTTCTTAAGTTACAACTCTCGTTCTTTTGAAGACTTTGCTGGATTGAGTTGTAAACTTAAACTCTATGGTGGTCTCATACTTTTGCTGAGATTTTCTGCATGCTTATTCCTCGTTAATGTTAATGCACGCATGCTGAATTACATCGGTCACCATATTTCATCATGCATTTCAAATTCTTCATATTATATGTCAAATGCGTGTATGAATTACAAGATATAGGGGGAGATCTCCATGATTCTACTCTTCAAGTGTGCATTGCTTCAAAAGCAAATTCCTCACTATGCACATCTTCAGGGGGAGTTCCTCTATATCTTGCAATCAAATTCCTCAATATCAGTATTTACACCTCATATGTTTATCCCCGTTGAAAACCTAACCTATATTGTCATCAATCACCAAAAAGGGGGAGATTGTAAGTGCATCTAGTGCCCCTTAGTGATTTTGGTGTATTGAAGACTTATAGGTTGAGGGACTAATGTGTTTATGAGTGTACACATGTCTATAAGTCTATGAGGAGTTTGATATTTACAGAGAAAGTCGACCCCTAAAAATGAAGTTCTTCAACTGAAGACTTTGGATTTCTGAAGACTTTCTGAAGACTTTGAAAGTGAAGAAATTGGTGTGACCTTGAAGACTTGGTATTCATACGAAAAACATGAAGCGTGAAGACTTTTGTTTTCGTAGTTTCATTTTCTCTTTCTTGAGTCATAGGAAACACCGTACTGTTAAAGGGGGTCGAGGAAATACTAAGGAAAAATTTGCATGTGATGCTCAACTTAAAATCCTACACCTACCAATCCTTTCGAGTGAATCCATTGGAAATCTCATACAGTTCAGTCATATTCTTCAGTGACAGAGACGAAGTTCTTCTGGTCTCTGCGGAATTTGTTCTGACCGAGGAGTTAGGAATTCGCCAGTGCGGATTGCCTACACAGTGAGGAACATGATAGCCCTGGGGAATTTGATACTCAAATTTCTGACCGTTGCTGTGCCTTGTGCCAGCTGTCCGAAAATATCTACCTACCTAACGGTCATATCATTGAAGGGCATTTATGTCTTATCATGTAGGGCTGCTCCATAGGCTATAAATAGCCGCCCCCTACAACCACTAGCTGGTTGGCTGCTCCAACAGAAACTGACACTTGTAATTTGAGAGCATCCCATCCTCCGAGGACTTTGAGCAAAAATCATCGAGTGAGGAAAACCCAAACCCAAACACCTACAAACCCAAAGTGGTTGAGCATCACTGAAGAGATTGATCCTGCATGGATCCGACGCTTGTTACCTTTGAGGATTGTGCTTCTTCCACACGGTTAGGCGTCATGGTCTAGAGCATCCAAGAGGAATTGTGGATCGCCGAGTGACCGAGTTTGTGAAGGTTTGGAAGTCACCTGAAGACTTACCACGAGTGATGTGGAAAGGTCTGTGTGACCTTAGCTCAAGTCTACGGTGAGGACTGTGTGTCCGGGACTGTGTGTCCTCAGGTTTAAATACCTAGCCGCTCCAACCAGACGTACAACTGAGACAACAGTTGGAACTGGTCAACGAAATCATTGTCTTCACCAAGCTTACTGGTTCTATTTCCTCAACTCTTTCATTTCCTCATAACTGTGTTGTGCACTTGTTCATATCTGTGTTTGAAGACTTTGACTGAAGACTTCCTCAATTTCCTCAGTTCAGTTTCTTCCGTCTGTTTGTCGTCATCCCGTGTTATCCTGTGTTTACGCTTTCTGTACTCTGTGCTTGTCTTCATTTCATCATGATGACCATGCTTGTGTTCTGTTATGCTTACTTCTGAGTACTTATTCCGCTGCAAGTAGTTCTTCGTTATGGAATTTCCTCACCTGCAAATTCCTAAGTGAAGAATTCATAAAAATCGCCTATTCACCCCCCCTCTAGTCGATATAACGCACTTTCAATTGGTATCAGAGCAAGGTACTCCCTTTTTCTGTGTGATTTTGATTTAACCGCCTGGAGTTTTAGTTATGTCGACCACAGGAATGAAGACTGTGTCATGCCCCATCTTTGACGGTCACGAGTATCCCAAGTGGAAGGCAATGATGAAGAAGCGCCTCATGGCGATGAACAGCAAGCTGTGGACCGCCACTGAGATTGGTCTGACCGATCTGTGCAAGATGGCGGAAGCTGATGACATTCACAAGTACACTCTTCTCAACCTCACGGCGAAGGATGTCATCTGCTCCTGTCTGTCTCAAAATCAGTTCAGGAATATCATGCATCTCGATCATGCGAAGCTTATCTGGGACCGTCTCTCTGAGGTCTATGAAGGTCATCGAACCCGTCATGATCCTTGGTTTGAGGACTTCAAGGAATCTCACAAAGCAATGACATTCGAACCAGAATCATCATCTTCTGCACCATGCCTTATGGCAAAAGATGCAAAGGTAACTGAATGCTATCTATCTGAATCCAGTGATGATGAATCTGGTGATGAATTTGGAACCAGCTATGTCAAACTTGCTTCCCTTGCCACTAAACAACAAAGAGCTTTGGAAAAAGTTCAATACATGCTAAATAATAGTTATGATATGTTGGGTGAAGAAATGGATTAGTCGAAAGCTTTGGCTGAGAGTCTTCAGAGACTTCAGTCTAAGTTTGACACCCTTCAAGGTCATCATAACACTCTCTTATCTGATCATCAGAAGCTTTCTTATGAATCTCTTCAGAGAAAGCAAGATCTTGAACAGCTAAGAGTGAGTTATGAAGATCTTCAGAAGGAGCGCGATTCATTGCTAGGTCAAGAAATCAGCGCTGCTCAGGAAGAATTTGTTCCTCCATGCTTGAAGTGCATTGAACATGAATCTGCTAATTCTTCACCTGAATGTTCAAATGCTTCTAATGCTACAAATTCTTCACCTATCTCTGCTATCACTAATTCCTCAGCTTAGGACATTTCTAGTATCAATGATGATGCAGGGCTGAAGGAATTGTACATGACAGGCATGTACAAAAGCCTCAAAGGGCATCAGACTCTTTGTGATGTGCTTAAAAAGCAGATCCTCAACAGGAACCCTAGGAAAGAGGGTATTGCCTTTGAGAGGAAACTCAATGCTGATGGTACTTATTGGAAGCCTGAGCAGTACCCCAAACCTCATGGGTTGCTGCAAAGGGACCTCCAGTAGATCCATCTAATCTATCTGGCTTTACATGTGAATCTCCTCATTCTTCTGATGAGTCATTTGACTCCAACTATAAACTGTTCAAAAATCAGAATGGTGAAGTATTTGCTAGATATGTTGGCACTAACTACAGGAACGGTTCCCCTATGAAGAAAATCTGGGTTCCCAAAAAGTGTCTTGAAGTCTTCAGGTGAATGTCCTCACTACCCCGTGTGAAGAATAGGAACCCCAGATCAAACTCTTCATATGGACCAAAATCTTCATATGGATCCAAGTCCTCATACGGACCAAATTCCTCACGTGGATCATATTCCTCAAAAGGATCAAAGTCCTCATATGATTATCATCGTGGAAATAACTCTGTTTCGCAGGGAAGAGCTAAGGGCTATGAATATGAGCATTATTCTTCTAACCATTATGTTCATAAGTCCTCGAAGAATTTCTCTGCTTATTCATATGCTTATCCTAACTCCTCTTATGTGAAACGAAATGGATTAGCTTCTATGCCACCTTTCTCGTATGGAGCCCGCAGAGTGATGAACTCTTTGCCACCCCTTCAGATGTGGGTGGTGAAGAAAAATAACTAATCTCTTCCGCAGGGTCAGGTCTCCAGACGTGCGAAAACGTCTGAAGAATTTGCTGGAGACCTGAGAATTCCTGAAAGGACGCAGGCTAATCATGAAGAAATGAACTTTCATTTCTCACGTCCTCATACTGCTTTATCTATTCTGTTGCTTGATGAAATTGATCTGATGAATTGATGTCATATTCTTCAGTGATGAAGTATATGAGTTCGTAAGTTGCACTAATTCATCTGCAGGATGATCAACCCAAAGCCAATGAGTGGGTCCTCGATAGTGGATGTACAAATCACATGACTGGTGACAAGAATCTATTGATTGATGCTCCCTTATCTCCATCGCATCTGAAGCATATCATCTTCGCTGACAAAGGCAAAAGTCAGGTACTGGGTCTAGGTAAGGTTGCGATCTCAAAGGATCGACACATGGACAAAGTCATGCTTGTCGAGTCCTTAGGATACAACCTCATGTCTGTCTCAATGCTTTGTGATCTTGATATGGTTGTTGTCTTTGGCAAGTATCGTTGTGTTGTGATCATGGAAGCTGACAATTCCAAAGTCTTCAAAGGCTTTAGGAGAGGAGACTTGTATATTGTTGATTTCTCTACAGGACCACAACCAGTCGTGTGTCTACTTGCAAAAGCTTCAGAAGGCTGGCTATGGCATCGACGACTTGGTCATGCAGGCATGAGGAATTTGCACACGCTTGCGAAGAAGAAGCATGTCATTGGCATTGAGAATGTCAAATTCCTCAAGGATCACTTATGCGGAGCCTGTGAAGCTGGAAAGATGACCAAGGCTAAGCATCCAGCGAAGACAATCATGACTACCACTTGCCCATTTGAATTGCTTCATATGGATCTCTTCGGTCCTAACCATTATTCTGCAGTTTCAAATGATGCATCTCAATATGGCTTTATTATTGTTGATGATTACTCTCATTACACATGGGTACACATTGTTACTTACAAACATGAAGTGCAGGAAGTCTTCAAACGATTTTCCTCGAGGGCTTCAACCAACTTTGGTGTGAAGATCAAGCACATCAGAAGTGACAACGGAACTGAGTTCAAGAATTCTGGTCTTGATGACTATCTTGATGAACTTGGTATTACTCATGAGTTATCTGCTCCTTATACTCCTCAGCAGAATGGCGTCATGGAGCGCAAGAACAGAACTCTAAATTTTCGGCTTTGCCGCTCAAACCGTTCCGCATTCCACGAAATACTTATCTATTCACCCACGATCTCACACGATCTCCAGTTCTCAGTACGTGGGTGACACATGTCAAGCGAATGAGAAGGGTCAGGGGCACGTTCGTCCAAATTCTTCGGGCGAACAGTTTTTCACTGTGCCTATAAATACCCCTCCCCTTCCTCACTTCTCTTTTACTCCGCTCGACCTCACTCCAGCTCGAGCTTCTCAAACCCTAGCGCCGTCGCTACTTCATCGTCACCGGTGAGGAAGAGCTTCACTACCTCGACATGCCTTGCTTTGCCATGTTAACTTCTTGTAGCATGTTGATTTCGTGCTCTGAACATTGCTACCTGATGCTGTTTTCTGCCATGTCCAGTAATTTCACTAAGTCTGTGAACCTGTTATCTTTTGCACTTTTGCCATGCTTGTTTGAGCTTGTTATGTTGTGTACTAGCCGTAGCTCAGAGTTCATCTTTTGTTAAGCATCCCCTGTAGATTATTGCCATATGCTTTGGTTCTATGTTGGAGTGCTGTGGCATTGTTGCTTGTTGCATTTTAAGTGCTATCGTGCTGTTAATCGCAGATTCGTGTCATTCTTGTTTTGCTTGCCATTTGCAAACCGTGCATCCGTTTCCGGTGATCTTTATATCGATTTCGACTGAAATCATCTCATCTTTCTAGTGGCATGCTTGGTTTGACAAGTTACTGCCTTGTTCATCATTTTCTTTCCGGAGCACGCATATGCATCGCATATCATATCTCGCATATCATACATGTTTTGCATCATGTTGCTTGTGCATTTCCCGTGATTGATTGTGGTTCCATTGCTTGTGTTCTTGTCTTGGGTAGAGCCGGGAGACGAGTTCGTAAACGAGGAACCTGTTGAGTACGCGTACGAGGATCAAGCTTTCGACAACTCTGAGAACCTTGCAGGCAAGATGACCACCCCTCGAAATCACTTCTATCTTTGCTTTGCTAGTTGTTCGTTCTATTGCCATGCTGCGCTACCTATCACTTGCTATATCATGCCTCCCATATTGCCATGTCAGCCTCTAACCATCCTTTCCTAGCAAACCGTTGTTTGGCTAAGTTACCGCTTTTGCTCAGCCCTTCTTATAGCGTTGCTAGTTGCAGGTGAAGTTGAAGTTGTTCCATGTTGGAACATGGACATGTTGGGATATCACAATATCTCTTATTTAAATAATGCATCTATATATATTTGGTAAAGGGTGGAAGGCTCGGTCTTATGCCTGGCGTTTTGTTCCACTCTTGCCGCCCTAGTTTCTGTCATACCGGTATTATGTTCCTTGAGTTTGCGTTCCTTACGCGGTTGGGTGATTTATGGGACCCCCTTGACAGTTCGCCTTGCATAAAACTCCTCCAGCAAGGCCCAACCTTGGTTTTACCTTTTGCCGCCTAAGCCTTTTCCCCCGGGTTTTCGCGAGCCCGAGGGTCATCTTTATTTAAACCCCCGGGCCAGTGTTCCTCTGAGTGCTGGTCCAAACTAGAGCCACTTGCAGCGCCACCTTGGGGAAACTCGAGGATTGGTTTTAGTTGTACGTAGTGTTCATCCGGTGTGCCCTGAGAACGAGATATGTGTAGCTCCTATCGGGATTTGTCGGCACATTCGGGCGGCTTTGCTGGTCTTGTTTTACCATTGTCGAAATGTCTTGTAAACCGGGATTCCGAGACTGATTGGGTCTTTCCGGGAGAAGGTTTATCCTTCGTTGACCGTGAGAGCTTATGATGGGCTAAGTTGGGACACCCCTGCAGGGTATTATCTTTCGAAAGCCGTGCCCGCGGTTATGAGGCAGATGGGAATTTGTTAATGTCCGGTTGTAGAGAACTTGTCACTTGACCCAATTAAAATACATCAACTGCGGTGTAGCCGTGATGGTCTCTTCTCGGCGGAGTCCGGGAAGTGAACACGGTTTGAGTTATGAATGACATAAGTAGGAGTTCAGGATCACTTCTTGGTCATTGCTAGATGACGACCGTTCCGTTGCTTCTCTTCTCGCTCTCACTTGCGTATGTTAGCCACCATATATGCTTATTGCCTGCTGCAGCTCCACCTCATTACACCATCTTTTCCTATAAGCTTAAATAGTCTTGATCTCGCGGGTGTGAGATTGTTGAGTCCTCGTGACTCACAGATTCTACCAAAACAGTTGCAGGTGCCGACGATGCCAGTGCAGATGATGGGATCGACCTCAAGTGGGAGTTCGATGAGGAACGTGGTCGTTACTATGTGTCTTTTCCTGATGATCAGTAGTGGAGCCCAGTTGGGACGATCAGGGATCTAGCATTTGGGGTTATTTTATTTTCATTTGGATCTTGACCGTAGTCGGTGTATGTGTGTATTTTGGATGATGTATTAATTATATTTATGTATTGTGTGAAGTGGCGATTGTAAGCCAACTCTTTATCCCATTCTTGTTCATTACATGGGATTGTGTGAAGATGACCCTTCTTGCGACAAAACCACAATGCGGTTATGCCTCTAAGTCATGCCTCGACACGTGGGAGATATAGCCGCATCGGGGGCGTTACAACATTCCTCACGTGGATATGGAATCTCTGTCGTGCTTCGTGCCAGTCCTCAGTGTTCTTCACGACGCTGGACTGTTAAATTTTTGCACTGATATCTGTGATAGGAATGAAGAACTCATTCTTCAATTTTATGCAACGCTGCACATCACCGGAGACTCTGAAGATGTGAACTCCTGGGTGCTGGACTGGATGTCTGAAAACACTCACTATAAGGCACCAACTACTGAATTGCTTCGTGCTTTGCCTCTCAGTCCTCCCCATGAAGCTGCTCGTTGCTTGTACCAAGAGCCTGAGCTTACTGCTCACTATATGCAAGTGCTGATGAAGCCATTGAAGCCAGGTCAGGCCCCAAGAACCAAATTCCTCGTGAAGGAATTGCTATATGTGCCTCGGACTGTCTATCGCATTTTGACGAAGACATTGAGTCCTATCAAAGGCCACGACTCGAATGAAGAAGTCGTTGGCATCATGAAGAATCTGCTTTTCAATATCATGCATGGCGTTCCCGTCAACTTCCATGATTTCTTCACGAGGACTCTGGCTAATGTCGCAATGTCACCGTTTGAGTTGAAGCCTTATGCTCCGTGGATTATGAGATTCATCAGAACAAGGTCTTCACTCATCTACAAAGCTAATATACTAAACCACTGCAGCTACTTGCCCCCGATTGAAGTCCTCAAACAGACATTTTCCTCAGCTGATGACAATGGCAAGGCCTCTGCTGTTATTGATGAAGGCATTCATCCATTGGATGGCCAATTTCGCAAAGCTGCATCTTACTCCACCAATGATGACTCTGCCACTCATGACTCTGCCGCCAACGCAACCAAGAAAAATCCTCAAGGCACAGCTCCCATGGTGATGACTGATCGTGAGCTTCTCCTTAGTCTTCACCAGAAGGTTGATCGAAATCACAAATGGGTCAAGCGTCAGTTTGGTTCAATTCTTCACAATATGACTGCTACCCACAATGCAGTGAAGAAAAACCATTACTACCTCCATGAAACCTTCCATACCTGGGCTGTTTTATCTCATATCTATAGCAAAGAAGATCTGAAGAAAATGGGCCTCAAGGAAGATTTTGACTGGTCTGCTCCTCCACCCAAGAAATACAAGAAGGTCAAGGTTCCTTCCTTGGTGGCCAGCTCGTACTCTTCATCATGCGACACCGACGAGTATGAAGACTTGGACGACACTACGGCAGGCCCTACATCAACAAACGACCCCAACAACGATGGCACTCCTTCATCAACTTGATATTCTTCAGGGGCGTTAGTCCTCATTTTCGATCCTTTTGGTAATTCAATGACAAAGGGGGGAAATTTGAGTTAGTCTTCAAGCGGGTCTATCTATATGGGCGTTTTTTTTCTTAAGTTACAACTCACGTTCTTTTGAAGACTTTGCTGGATTGAGTTGTAAACTTAAACTCTATGGTGGCCTAATACTTTTGCTGAGATTTTCTGCATGCTTATTCCTCGTTAATGTTAATGCACGCATGCTGAATTACATCAATCACCATATTTCATCATGCATTTCAAAATCTTCGTATTATATGTCAAATGCGTGGATGAATTACAAGATATAGGGGGAGATCTCCATGATTCTACTCTTCAAGTGTGTAGTGCTTCAAAAGCAAATTCCTCACTATGCACATCTTCAGGGGGAGTTTTTCTATATCTTGCAATCAAATTCCTCATTATCAGTATTTACACTTCGTATGTTTATCCCCTTTGAAAACCTAACCTATATTGTCATCAATCACCAAAAAGGGGGAGATTGTAAGTGCATCTAGTGCCCCTTAGTGATTTTTGTGTATTGAAGACTTATAGGTTAAGGGACTAATGTGTTTATGAGTGTACACAGGTCTATAAGTCTATGAGGAGTTTGATATTTACAGAGAAAGTCGACCCCTAAAAATGAAGTTCTTCGACTGAAGACTTTGGATTTTTGAAGACTTTCTGAAGACTTTGATAGTGAAGAAATTGGTGTGACCTTGAAGACTTGGTATTCATACGAAAAACATGAAGCGTGAAGACTTTTGTTTTCGTAGTTTCATTTTCTCTTTCTTGAGTCATAGGAAACACCGTACTGTTAAAGGGGGTCGAGGAAATACTAAGGAAAAATTTGCATGTGATGCTCAACTCAAAATCCTACACCTACCAATCCCTTCGAGTGAAGCCATTGGAAATCTCATACAGTTCAGTCATATTCTTCAGTGACAGAGACGAAGTTCTTCTGGTCTCTGAGGAATTTGTTATGACTGAGGAGTTAGGAATTCGCCAGTGCGGATTGCCTACATAGTGAGGAACATGATAGCCCTGAGGAATTTGATACTCAAATTTCTGACCATTGTTGTGCCTTGTGCCAGCTGTCCCAAAATATCTACCCACCTAACGGTCATATCATTGAAGGGCATTTATGTCTTATCATGTCGGGCTGCTCCATATGCTATAAATAGCCGCCCCCTACAACCACTAGCTGGTGGGCTGCTCCGAGAGAAACTGACACTTGTAATTTGAGAGCATCCCATCCTCCGAGGACTTTGAGCGAAAATCATCGAGTGAGGAAAACCCAAACCCAAACACCTACAAACCCAAAGTGATTGAGCATCACTGAAGAGATTGATCCTGCATGGATCCGACGCTTGTTACCTTTGAGGATTGTGCTTCTTCCACACGGTTAGGCGTCATGGTCTAGAGCATCCAAGAGGAATTGTGGATTGCCGAGTGACCGAGTTTGTGAAGGTTTGGAAGTCACCTGAAGACTTACCACGAGTGATTGGGCGAGGTCTGTGTGACCTTAGCTCAAGGAGAATACGGTGAGGACTGTGTGTCCGGGACTGTGTGTCCTCAGGTTTAAATACCTAGCCGCTCCAACCAGACGTACAACTGAGACAGCAGTTGGAACTGGTCTGCCAAATCATTGTCTTCACCAAGCTTACTGGTTCTATTTCCTCAACTCTTTCATTTCCTCATAACTGTGTTGTCACTTGTTCATATCTGTGTTTGAAGACTATGACTGAAGACTTTCTCAATTTCCTCAGTTCAATTTCTTCAGTCTGTTTGTCTTCATCTTGTGTTATCCTGTGTTTACGTTTTCTGTACTCTGTGATTGTCTTCATTTCATCATGATGACCATGCTTGTGTTTTGTTATGCTTACTTCTGAGTACTTATTCCGCTGGAAGTAGTTCTTCGCTAAGGAATTTCCTCACCTGCAAATTCCTTAGTGAAGAATTCATAAAAATCGCCTATTCACCCCCTCTAGTAGATATAACGCACTTTCACTGAGGCCTGGTGACTCAAGGGCGGCGAAGCTGATGGGGGCCATGATCGTCAAAGAATTCATGACGCAGCGCGTGGCTCCCCTTCAGGCGCGCCCGCGCCCCTTGTGGAAGCGTGGGGACGAAGGGGACGGCCTGCGCCTGCGCCCGGCGGCCCTTTCTAACGAGGAGTTGTGCTTGGCCCTTCGCTCCTTCATGGGGGACGACCAGGGGTACCCGCCGGACTCCTTCGTGCCCCTGTTCCACCGCCTAGACGGGGTGGAGGTTGCCGCCACGATGCCCGTCTTCGACGGGCGTGGGCTCGTGCCGCCTGCGCTCTCGAGTGTTCTGGTGACGATGACTCCGGTGGATGTGTCTTCCGATGAGTCTCGCGAGGAGGAAGAGGAAGAGGAGGAGGAGGAGGAGCGTGACTCGGAGGCGACTCGCGAAGGGGCGGGGGAAACCTCCCCTTTGCACAAGGCTGACATCCTCCGCACCCTGCCTGATGATGATGACGAGGCCGATGTCTCCCTGGAGAGGGGGGGGGCCGCCTGCAGCTGGAGGCTCCACAAGGTCCAAGGTTAGTCCCCGGAGGAGGCCATCGGCCGAGGTCCCGACGAGGGGTAGGTCGGCGCTGATCTCCCGAGACGACGCCCCTGCTCTGACGCTGCCTGGAGCTGCTTCCAACCCTCCTGCTGCCCCTTCTTCTGTTCCCTGTGCCCGCGCGCCCGTGCCTCAGGCTGCGAAGCTCTCAGGCTTCAAGCTTAGGAAGCAGAGAAACTATGCCGCGGTGGACCAGTAAGTATTCTTGTCCTGTCTTGTTCTTGCTTCTGCTGCCGATTCTTGATGCTTCTCTGTTGCGCCATTAGGCCGACACCCGCAGCGAAGAAGAGGAAGGAGGAAGCGGTGGTACTGCTCGGGACCCAATCACCTGCGGTGGCTGCACCCCCCTCTGCGGGGAAGGGCAGTGGCAGTGCTCGCGCTTCTCCGGCCCGATCATCCTTGTGAGGCTTGGGGAGCATCCTCAGGAGGAGGCGGCCCCCGTAGCCCCGCGGGCTCCGGAGGTACCAACGTCTGGCTCGGTTGCTGGGGTCCCCAAGGCCTAGGAGCTCCCATCCTCCCAGGCCATGGCGACGACACTGCCTCCTCCTCCTTTCGCTGTACTACTGACCCCGGATCCTTCCGCCTCCCCTGACGTCCTGGAGCATGCTCTCTCTGCGATGACCCTGCTGCGAGAGGACCTTTGAGGCGCCGACCGTCGCCTGGTAGCCGGGCGCCTGGAGCTGGTCTCTGGCTGGCTTCACTCCGACGTGTCCGTTCGGGTGGCGCTGAGCCAGGCTGCGGTAGCCTCCGAGAAGGACAAGCATGCCGCCGCCCAAGCCGCAGCTGCTCGCGAGGTGGCGCTGAAGGATGCCGGGACCGCCCAGGATCGCTGTCGGTCGCTAGAGGCCGAGCTGGAGACCATGCATAGGGAGCGTGCGGATGAAGCTCGAGGCCGCAAGGCGGAGGAGGAGAAGATGAAGGCCCGAGAGGATGCCGTCAGGGGTCGCAACGCCAAGCTGGAGCAGCTGGCGAAGGCGCAGGCTATGGAGAGTAGCCGGCTGGAGAAGCTGGTGCAGAAGATGAAGGTAGAGAAGGCCGAGCTTGAAGCCAAGGCTAAGGTCCTGGCTATGGACCGCGTGGCCTTCAAGTCCCACGAGGAGAGGTCCCGCGTGGCGCTGCGGGCACTCTACGAGAAGGGCTTGGAGGAGCCGCTGGCTACAGATGAAGAGGGCCCCACCCAGCTGCTTCCTCTTCTGGTCACGGCGCTTAAGGAATTCATGGGTGGGATCGGCCCCTTGGTGGAGGGAGAAGCCCGCACGCTTTCCTCGGCCGCGCTGATGCGCGTCTTCAGCCACCTCCATCTTCGTGATCCTGACGCCGACTCGACGAGCTGCTGGAGCCTGTGGATGACGAGCACTGCGCAGCTGCTACCGAAGCCTTGAAGGGCCATATGGAGGCTTTGCTGAAGAAGTTCCGCGCCTTCGACCCTGCGCCCTCCACTGGTGGTGCTGCCGAACCTGAAACTCCGGCGGGCGGCAACATCACCATCGAAGGTTCACCCTCGCGAGCGACGGCGGCGTCCAGGGATGGTGGGATGACTTGCTGGTGACTCCTTTTCCTGGTTTGCTTCTGCAACACGTACCATCCCTTGTGGAGGCGTTAAACTTGTTCTTGGTATTTGGAGAACAATATGTCTTGTATTATTTATTTGAGTTCAGCGATTTCCTTCCTGTTTGCTTTATGTTCTACGTCGCCAGAGCCCGACCCCGCGCATACCTAAGCCGCCGTTGGGTCGTCCGGATCACCAGGATGAGACCAAGGGGTGAGGGGCTACGTGGCCAGTTAGGCTCATGAGTCGTGATGCTCAGGAGTCCCCCTTGACGTGCAAACAGCTTACAGAAAGGAGATGTAGAAGTAGGCCTAGTGTTCTATGTCGGCAGGGCCCGACCCCTTCATACCTCAGCCATCGTTGGGTCGTCCGGATCACCAGGACGAGACCAAGGGGTGAGGGGCTACGTGGCCAGTTAGGCTCCCGAGTCGCGATGCTCATGAGTCCCCCTTGATGCTCAAACTACCTTCATACCTTTTCCCTCGCCGAGGCTCCGCTCAGGAGGGGCGCGCGATGACCAGGTCCGAGGGACCTGGCAGGGTGGCGTACGCTTGGGCGTGACCTGAGCGTAGCCCCCGTGCCCAGCCCCCTCGCGCGACTCTCCCGAGGGGAGGTGTTGCGATGAGGCCAGACACTGAGCTCGGAGGCTCCCTAAGGTTGATACAGCCATGGGGCCGCCCTCAGTTGTTTATCACCAGCGCGGAGCATAGCGTTTCCGCACTTGCACGGGCATAACCACTCCTCGGCCGTGTCGACTGCCAGCGTGGAGCATGGTGCTTCCACTGGTGCGTGGGTGAGGGCTCCCTCTGAGTAGAGCCCCCGGGGCGTGTACAGCCCCACCCTGACTTGTGGCTTGCACGACAGGGCTGGATGAGGTGTGTCTGGGCACTCGTGAGCCAGCGGGACTCACGAGTGTCGGATGTGGGGTTTTGGCAAACCCTTAAGGTTCAAACTCTGGAGTGCGCGCGAAGTCTTTCCCTCCTACCGATCCACGCCCTAGCTCGCTAAGATCTCGCGGACGAACTCGACGAACTCGCAACACAGAAAGACACGAGATTTATACTGGTTCGGGCCACCGTTGTGGTGTAATACCCTACTCCAGTGTGTGTGGTGGTGGATTGCCTCTTGGGCTGATGATGAACAATACAAAGGGAAGAACAGCCTCCTGAGGTTGAGGTGTTCTTGTGGCTAGGGTAGGCTCTCAATCAGATCAGATCAAGCCGAGCTGCCCCCACTGTGGTGGCTAGTTCTACTTATATAGGCCCTGGTCCTCTCCCCAAATATTGAGCGGGAAGGGAGCCAACAACGGCGGGCGAATTTGAAGGGGGACAACTAGTAAAAGCTATCCTCACAAAAGTGGTCTTCGCCTGCGAAACGCTCTGGTGGTGACGCCGTCTTGGGCTCCACGATGACCTCCATCCCGCCGTCCTTCTGGTCTTGGTCTTGTTGCACCGATATGGCAACCTTTGCCTCATGCCTCGGTACTCCCCGCCTGCGCTTGCCTCCTTAGCACCAAAGAGGAAACAGGGACGCTGCACACGCTGGCGCCCGCCTGGTGCCGATCGTCATGGCTCACGTCACAAGAGCCTCGTGAGGTTTGCCCCGCCTTGATATCTCCGCTCCTCGCGAGCCCGCCTAGAGGGGCCACTCCTTAGGGGGTCTTGCGTCGTCTGCCTCGCGAGGGTCCTGGGTGCCTTGTTGATGAAGATGGGCCGTACGGCCTGCTGACTTAGCCGCGCCGTGGGCCGCAGGCAGGCAAGTCTGGGGACCCCCGTTCCCAGAACGCCGACAGTAGCCCCCGGGCCCAAGGTGCGCTCGGGCTTGGCCCCGCGGCGAAGCCTAGGGTCAAGTACGGAGCGCCGCGGGGCCCCAAAGCCTGCGGCCTCGGTTGACGCGTGGCGGTTGATTGGACGTGTGCGTCTCCACTTCCCCACGCTGCCTTGGCAACTGCACGACTTGACAAGTCCCTGCGACATGCAAGGAAAACCATCATTACCTGCGATCATGGGAGGCGCCGGTTGGCCTTCTTTGGCTATAAAAGGGGAGGGGGCGGAGCCCCCATCGCCCATCTCTTCCTTGCTTGTTTGCTTCTTCCTTCTCGTACCACCGCCAGTTGCAATGGCGCCGTCGCAGAGGTTCTCTGCTGCGGAGAAGGGCAAGGCCCCTCGGGAGGGTCCCGGCTCCCCGGTGCCCAAGCGAGGATGTGGCCGTCCCCGCAAGCATGCCACGACCCCCGCTTTGGCCCCCGGCTCCTGGGGAGGCGCCATGATGTGTGGCAGGAGTCGCTCCGGTTGCGGCAGTTCTGTCGACGAGAGGAGGCGCGCCGTGGTTGCGTGACCCCCCCCCCCGACCGCGGTTCCATGCGTCAGAGGTGTTGCCGGAGTTTGTTGTCTGGTCGGAGAATCCAGTCGGCAACTGGCTCCAGCTCCCTCGCTTCTTCGCCGGCGAGCTGCTGGCCTCCGGTCCCGGCGGGCTTTGGTTGCAGGCGGACGGTTGCTGCAACCGGGCTTCTTTGGTCGCGGTCGAGGTCTCCGTCGCGGGCAACATAGCTCCAGCCCGCGGTTGGCAGATGTTTGCCCGCGCGCGCGGCCTGGGCAGGCGGTGCACCCTCCACTTCAAGTTCGACGGCGACGCGACCCTCTTCGTGAGGGTGTTCGAGGAAGACGGTCATCGCGCCGGATGCTGCCCCGAGGTGAACGACGGCGAGGAGGTGCTTGGCCTTGGCGATGGTCGGGACGAGGAGGAGGACGAACCCGCTGGACGCGCCTCGTCTGGCTATGGTGACTCCTCCCTCGGCGACAGTTCCAGCAGCAGCGGCCTTGATCAGTCGCCACGCCGCCGCACCTGCCTTGAAGGTGGTAGCAGGTCGTCTCGTCGCCGCGCATCGGTGAAGTGCGAAGAGGGGTCCGACTAGACTCGAGACGTCGCCGCGACCCTGCCCCCGTCGGCTTGTGTTATGTTTCCCTTTCCCTTCCTGCATCGAAATGAAACTAGCATGGGCCCAGAGGGGCATGTATCGAACCATAACCTATCAACCTTTATGCTACGCTTGTTGTTTCAGTGCTGTGTGGCCATTTTGCGCAAAGATAACTTAACCTGGTGCGTTCGGGGCGCCCTCCTCCTTGCGAGGCGTTCATTTCCTCGTGCCCGTCTTGATCTGTTTGCTCTGGAACTGCGAAATTTCGTTAGGAGGTGCGCTAAGAAATTCGCCGTTCACCCGTGCCTTGACCTGGCACTTTGCATCGCGATACCCAAGGGGCATGGACTAGGAGGGATGCGCCAGTTTTTGGATTCGCACGAGGGTGGCTCGCGAGAAGGCAGAGAGGAGAGAAATGCTCGCGAGGGCACCTGCCTAGCCCCCTCACGAGGTATGCGAGAGAAAGAACACGAGCGAACCAGAGCCAGAAAATGCAGTAAAAGGCGAGGGAACCGAATTAGCAAGGAACACCAAAGGTGAATTTCGATTTAAGAAAAAGCGAGCCAACCACGGAAAGCAAATGAAAATCCGCGTCCGGCACCTAGTCTAGTCGTCAAGTCTTCTCACCAGCGCGGAGCTAAGTGCTGCCACTAGGCGTGGGCGGGAGCCCCAGGGCCTGAGGCCGGCGCTCCTGAGACTCCGGGGCGTGTACAGCCCCACTCATTATTACGTGAGAGTGTCACGGGCGGCGATTCTTCACAGGCACCGGGCCTTCTTTACAGGCTCTGGGCCTTTCTTCACAGGCTCTGGGCCATGCCTCACAGGCTCTGGGCCTTGCTTCATGGTAGAACTTCCGGAGGTGCTGGATGTTCCAGGCATTCTGGATGGGCATCCCGTCCTGCGTCTCCAGGCGTGCTGCACCAGGCCTGGAGACATGGACGACCCTGAACGGGCCCTCCCACATGGGCGAAAGCTTGTGCAGCCCTTCCTTGGAGAGGACCCGCCTCAGGACGAGGTCGCCCACCTCGAGCGTCCTGGAGCGGATGTTGCGGCAGTGGTATCGCCGCAGCGCTTGTTGGTACCTTGCCGCCCTCAATGCAGCTTCGCGACGGCGTTCCTCCCCCAGTACGAGATCCATCCCCCGCGTGGCGTCCTGCTGCGTTTCGTCGAACGCCAGGACCCATGCGGAGCGATACTTGACCTCGTGAGGAAGGACTGCTTCAGCTCCGTAGACGAGGAAGAATGGAGTCTCGCCCGTGGGCTTGGTGGCGGTGGTGCTGATGGACGACAGCACGGACTGGAGCTCGTCGTGCCAGCCCCTGCCGCAGGCCTCCAGCTTCTTCTTGAAGGTCCTGGTCTTGAGGCCCCTCAGGACCTCAGCGTTGGCGCGTTCGGCCTGACCATTGCTCCTGGGGTGCGCCACCGAAGCGTAGCAGATCTGGGTTCCAAGGTTAGCACAGTAGGTTTTGAAGAGGTTACTAGTAAACTGCGAGCCGTTATCTGTGATGATGCGGTTGGGGACCCCGAAGCGGCTCACGAGGCCCTTGACGAACTTGACAGCAGAGCCGGCTCGGATGGTACGGACGGCTTCCACTTCCGCCCACTTGGTGAACTTGTCAATGGAGATGTAGAGATAGCGGTAGCCCCCTGGGGCCCGAGGGAACGGGCCTAAGATGTCCAGCCCCCAGACCGCAAACGGCCACGTGAGCGGGATGGTCTGGAGGCCCTGAGCTGGCTGGTGAATTTGCTTGGCGTGGAATTGGCAAGCTTCGCAGGACTTCACCTGCTCGGCTGCGTTGTTGAGTGCCGTAGGCCAGTAGAATCCACTGCGGAACACGTTGCCAATGAGGGTCCACGACGACGAGTGGTGCCCATAGTCCCCATCGTGTATGTCAACCAACAACTCCCTTCCTTGATCGCTAGAGATGCAGCGCAGCGTGACATCGTTCAGTCGTTTCCTGTACAACTCGCCGTCTTGGATATAGTATGCCGTGGCCTGCCGGGCCACGCCCTCCGCGTCCTCTTCCTTCTCCGGCAGCGTCCCTTGCATCAGGTACTCCTTGAATTCCTTGGTCCAGCATTCCTCCTGGGGCTCGAGTGACAAGAGCAGCCGAGCTCCTGAGGTCGGGCCACAGGCTGGGGCTCCCGTGGCTGGAGGCTGTGGGGCTGAGTTGTGCTTGAAAGCGGTGGTGTAGCTGATGGCTTGAAGAGCCGCTCCTTAAAGACGCCGGGCTCTGGCGATGTCGTCGGCTTCCTTGTTGGTGCCCCGGGGCACGTGCTGCAGCTCCAGGCCCGAGAACTGCTTTTCCATCTTACGCACCTCCGCGAGGTATGCCTCCATATGCTCGTCCTTCGGCTCGTATACCTTGTTGGAGAAGTTGACGAGGAGTTGCGAGTCGCCTCTGACGGTAAGGCGCTTCACCCCTAGAGCTTCCGCAGCCTTCAGGCCAGCTATGAGGCCTCCGTATTCTATGATATTGTTGGAGACCTTCTCGCCGTGCTAAAAGCAGAGTTGCACGGCGTAGTAGAGCTTGTCTTGAGTGGGTGAGATGAGCACTGCTCCAGGCCCCGCGCCTTGGTGCGCGAAGGCGCCATCAAAATACATGACCCAGCCATCTGGAGCCTCGCTCTCTGGTGAGGTGGACCGGTCTTTGCCTTCCTCAAGTGTCGGGGCATCCGTCCATTCCGCCACAAAATCAGCGAGCGCGCCCCCCTTGATGACCCTTGTAGTGCTGAACTCCAACTGGAATGCTTGCAGCTCGATGTTCCCCTCAGCGACCCTTCCAGCTGAGTTAGGGCTCCTAAGCACCCTCACCTTGATGGGGTGGCCCTGGAAGTAGTGTCGCAGCTTGCGTGAGGCCACCAAGAGTGCGGGCAGGAGTTTCTGAGGCATGGGGTAGCGTGCCCTTGCTTCCCGCAGCACGGTGCTGACGAAGTACACCGGGTGTTCGACGAGGGCTGGCACACTGTCGAGGCCCGGGTCCTGCGGAGATTGGGGGATCTCCTCAGGTGAAGGGGTTCGGACCTGACTGTCTTCAGGAGTTTCTGCGACGTTGTCCTGCCGAGCTTGGCCTTCTGTCGCTGAGGCCTTTGCCGCGCCTTCCTCACCCTGCACCACTTTAGCTCTGGCTTGGTGCAGCACGCCCTTGGCTTGGCGCTCCTCCCGAACCGCCACCAGCGCCGCGCTGGCGGAGTACGGGGTGGCGGCAAGGTAGAGTACTAGGGGCTCGAGAGGTCGTGGTGCCACCATCACCGGAGGGCTGGTAAGGTATTTCTTGAGGTCTCGGAAGGCTTGGTCGGCCTCCGGGGTCCACTCGAACGGGCCCTTCTTCTTCATGAGCTTGAAGAAGGGTAAGGCGCGCTCTCCCAGCTTGGAGATGAAATGCCCCAATGCGGTCACCCTCCTTGCTAGCTTCTGCATCTCTTTGAGGGTCCGTGGTGGGCTCATGTCCTCGATGGCCTTGATCTTCTCCGGGTTCGCCTCGATCCCTCTGTGGGATACGAGGAATCCCAGCAGCTTGCCGGAGGGGACGCCGAACACGCACTTCTCCGGGTTAAGCCTCAAGTTCACTTGGCGCAGGCTCTCGAAGGTCTCCTCCAAGTCTTGAATCAATGTCCTCGCCTCGCGAGACTTTACCACTATGTCGTCGACGTAGGCCTCTGTGTTTCTCCCGAGCTTCCGCCCCAGGGCGATGTGCATCAGCCGCTGAAAAGTCGCACCCGCGTTGCGCAGCCCGAAGGGCATGCAGGTGTAGCAGTACACCCCACATGGTGTTAGGAAGGCTGTCTTCTCCACATCTTCCACCGCCATCTTGATCTGATGATACCCTGAGAACGCATCCAGGAAGCACAGCAGGTCGCACTCGGCGGTGGAGTCGACGATCTGGTCGATGCGGGGGAGCGGGAACGGATCTTGGGGGCAGGATTTATTAAGGTTGGTGAAGTCGATGCACATCCGTTCCTTCCCGCCTTTCTTCGGCACCACGACGGGGTTCGCCAGCCATTCGGGATATCGAACTTCGCGAATGGAACCCGCCGCCTCCAGCTTGCGGGTCTCCTGGACGATGAAGGCCTGCTTCTCAGTGGACTGCCGTCTCGCTCGCTGCTTCACGGGGCATATGTTGGGGCATACCCTTAGATGATGCTGAATCACCTCCCTCGGGACCCCTACCAGCTGATTGGGCTCCCACGCGAATATCTCCTTGTTTGCACGCAAGAACCTCACTAAGGCCTCCTCTTGACCCGGGTCAAGGCCGGTGCCTATGGTAAAGGTGGCTCCCAAAGACCCGTCCTCTTTGACCGGCATATGCTTGGTTTCCGCCTTGTCTTGGGTGAACAGCTACTTCTTCTTGGTAGGCGCGGCCTCCTTGGCCTCAGGGGTACCGGTGCCCGCGGGCTGTGCTACCGCCGCAGTCTTGAAGGCAAGCCTGAGTACCGCCACAGCCTCCTTAGTGTCCCCCTTGATGGTGAGGACGCCCTTGCTCCCAAGCATCTTCAAGAGGTTGTAGGCCGGGTGAGTCGCCGCCATGAACTGAGCGAGAGCTGGGTACCCGACGATGGCGTTGTACGGGGGACCAATGTGGGCGATGTCGAAGTGTACCAGCTCGGTGCGGTAGTTGTCGCGTGTGCCGAAGGTGACGGGGAGGCAGATCTACCCCAGAGAGTGGGCAGCTCCACCACCAACTCCCGAGAAGGGCTTGCTGAGGCTGAGCCGCTCAAGCGACACGTGAAGAAGGCTGAAGGCTTCCACGAAGAGCAAGTTGAGGCCGGCACCGACGTAGATGAGGGTCGTGTAACAGCCACGTTGCAGATGGTGGGCGTGCAGAGCATTGGGAGCATGCCCGAGCCGGCGGTGGAGTCAGGGTTGTCTTCTGAGCCAAAAGTGAGGTCGGCCTCTGGCGTAGCTCAACCCGGCGGAGCCCCTGGGCGCTTGGAGGTGGCCCCAATTTGACGGAGGAACGGTTTGACGTGGCGATCTGAAGGCGGTGCTTGAGAGCCGCCCAGTAGGGCCGCGACTGCGTGGTGCGCCGGCACCGCGTAGCGGGCAGCGAAGAGGTCACGGAGCTCCCCCCAGGACGCCACCGTGGATCCAGGGAGGTTGAGCAGCCAGGCGCGTGGCTAGCCGGCGAGGGCCATGGGGAACCAGTTGGCCATGATCTTGTCATCACCTCCGGCCTCGAGGACAGCCTCCTCGTACACCAGCAGGAACGGCGATGGGTCTGCCGCGCCTTCATAGCGCGGCGGCATCTCTGGCTTGAACTTGGTCGACCACCGCACCCGCCGCAGGGCGGGGGCCAGGGCTCGGTACCCAGATGCCCCGCTGTCGATGCCGGTCGCAGAGGTGGATGGCGGGGCACCTGCCATGGGGGCGAAGTGCGGCGGCACGGGGCGCAGGCTGGTGGAGAGGAGCTACGGCGCACCCCTACCTGGCACGCCAAACGTCGGATGTGGGGTTCCGGCAAACCCTTAAGGTTCGAACTCTGGGGTGCGCGTGAAGTCTTTCCCTCCTACCGATCCACGCCCTAGCCCGCTAAGATCTCGCGGACGAACTCGACGAACTCGCAACACAGAAAGACACGAGATTTATACTGGCTCGGGCCACCGTTGTGGTGTAATACCCTACTCCAGTGTGTGTGGTGGTGGATTGCCTCTTGGGCTGATGATGAACAGTACAAAGGGAAGAACAACCTCCTGAGGTTGAGGTGTTCTTGTGGCTAGGGTAGGCTCTCGATCAGATCAGATCAAGCCGAGCTGCCCCCACTATGGTGGCTAGTTCTACTTATATAGGCCCTAGTCCTCTCCCCAAATATTGAGCGGGAAGGGAGCCAACAATGGCGGGCGAATTTGAAGGGGGGCAGCTAGTACAAGCTATCCTGACAAAAGTGGCCTTCGCCTGCGAAAGGCTCTGGTGGTGGCGCCGTCTTGGGCTCCACGATGACCTCCGTCCTGCCGTCCTTCTGGTCTTGGTCTCGTTGCACCGATATGGAAACCTTTGCCTGATGCCTCGGTACTCCCCGCCTGCGCTTGCCTCCTTAGCACCAAAGAGGAAACAAGGATGCTGCGTGCGCTGGCGCCCGCCTGGCGCCCGCCTGGTGCCGATCGTCATGGCTCACGTCACGAGAGCCTCATGAGGTTTGCCCCGCCTTGATATCTCCGCTCCTCGTGAGCCCGCCTAGAGGGGCCGCTCCTGAGGGGGTCTCGCGTCGTCCGCCTCGCGAGGCTCGGCCCCTCGCGAGGGTCCTGGGTGCCTTGTTGATGAAGGTGGGCCGTACGGCCCACTGACTTAGCCGTGTCGTGGGCCATAGGCAGGCAAGTCTGGGGACCCCCGTTCCCAGAACACTGACAACGAGGCCCTACCTCAAGGTGGGTTGCACCTGGTCTTGGTTCTTGATGACTGTGGTGGCCCTGCGAGATGGTTTGGCAACCTGCGCCGAGCGAATCTCCTGAGGGTATCGCATGAGAAGGCCAAGCACCAACGACCCCAGGAGGTGTCGTGAACGGGGCCAGCCCGTGAGACAGAGCTCAGCCGTTGGGTTTGTTGACGCTGCAGGGATGGACCCGAGCACAGGCGTCGTGCCTAGTCTTCTCATGCGAAGGGTCCTGAAGAAAGACGATCGGCGTGCGGCTCCCGTGGTGGCGAGGCGCCGGGCCGCGTGCCCTAGCCTGCCCATCCATGATTGGCTCGCGTGAGAATGAGGCACCAAGGGCCACGGGAGGTGATGTGCATGGGGCAGGCCCACGAGCCAGAGCTCAGCCTCTTGGATTTAGCAACGTTGCAGGGACAGACCCTTACAGACGCCGTGCCAGTCCTCGATCATGAGGCGGTCGTGGGTGGGCTTGCAAGGGCGTACGACCCTCACGGTATCAAAGTACCAGGCAGGCGAGTGATAACCCTAGATAACTCATGAGAAGAAGCGAACTAGCTTAGATAGATGCGAGAACGATACATGCCACTGGGATGGACCCAAGAGGCTTGGGGATGATGCATCCCGAGGAGCGCCCCCAGTAGAATAAGCTAAAGATGCAAAAGGATACATGCCGCAGGGGCAGGCCCATGCGACCTGGGAATAATGCAGCCCGAGGGGCGCTCCCAGCTGAATAAACTCGGAAAATGTCACCTGGTTCCGTCGTCGAAGGAGTGTTGAAGTAGCTGTAGACGCGTGATGAAGGAGTCGCTCCTCATGAGCCATCAGGTCCCCGAGCCTCGGGAGGCCCTGGGGGCTCGGGTGGTTCCTTGAGGACCGTCTCCATCTCTGCAAGGACTGCGTGATGCCTGGCCTCCTGTGTTGGGGAACGTAGTAATTTCAGAAAAATTCCTACGCACACGCAAGAACATGGTGATGCATAGCAACGAGAGGGGAGAGCGTGTCCACGTACCCTCGTAGACCGAAAGCGTAAGCGTTTACACAACGTGGTTGATGTAGTCGTATGTCTTCATGATCCGACCGATCAAGTACCGAACGCACGACACCTCCGAGTTCTGCACACGTTCAACTCGATGACGTCCCTCGAACTGCGATCCACCTGAGCTTTGAGGGAGAGTTCCGTCAGCACGACGGCATGGCGATGATGATGATGTTCTACCGACGCAGGGCTTTGCCTAAGCACCGCTACGATATGACCGAGGTGGATTATGGTGGAGGGGGGCACCGCACACGGCTAAGATATCCAATGGATCAATTGTTGTGTCTATGGGGTGCCCCTCTCCTCCGTATATAAAGGGGGGAGGAGGGGGCCGGCCAAGGGGAGGAGGCGCGCCCAAGGGGGGAGTCCTACTCCCACCGGGAGTAGGACTCCTCCTTTTCCTATTTAGAGAGGGAGAGGGAAGGAAGAGGAAGGAGGGAGGAAGGAAAGGGGGGCCCGGCCCCCTCCCAATTCGGATTGGGCTTGGGGGTGTGCCCCTTCCCTTGCTCCTTTCCCCTCCTTTCCACTAAAGCCCATTAAGGCTCATATACCTCCCGGGGGGTTCCGATAACCTCCCAGAGCTCCGGTATTATCCCGATCTCACCCGGAACCATTCCGGTATCCAAATATAGTTGTCCAATATATCGATCTTTATGTCTCGACCATTTCAAGACTCCTCGTCATGTCCGTGATCACATCCGGGACTCCGAACAACCTTCGGTACATCAAAACACATAAACCCATAATATAACCGTCATCGAACTTTAAGCGTGCGGACCCTACGGGTTCGAGAACTATGTAGACATGACCAAGACACGTCTCCGGACAATAACCAATAGAGGAACCTGGATGCTCATATTGGTTCCCACATATTCTACGAAGATCTTTATCGGTCAAACGGCATATCAACATACGTTGTTCCCTTTGTCATCGGTATGTTACTTGCCCGAGATTCGATCGTCGGTATCTCAATACCTAGTTCAATCTCGTTACCGGCAAGTCTCTTTACTCGTTCCATAACACATCATCCCGTAACTAACTCATTATTACAATGGTTGCAAGGCTTATAGTGATGTGCATTACCGAGTGGGCCCAGAGATACCTCTCCGACAATCGGAGTGACAAATCCTAATCTCGAAATACGCCAACCCAACAAGTACCTTCGAAGACACCTGTAGAGCACCTTTATAATCACCCAGTTACGTTGTGACGTTTGGTAGCACACAAAGTGTTCCTCCGGTAAACGGGAGTTGCATAATCTCATAGTCATAGGAACATGTATAAGTCATGAAGGAAGCAATAACAACATACTAAACGATCAAGTGCTAAGCTAACGGAATGGGTCAAGTCAATCACATCATTCTCCTAATGATGTGATCCCGTTAATCAAATGACAACTCATGTCCATGGCTAGGAAACTTAACCATCTTTGATTAACGAGCTAGTCAAGTAGAGGCATACTAGTGACACTCTGTTTGTCTATGTATTCACACATGTATCATGTTCCCGGTTAATACAATTCTAGCATGAATAATAAACATTTATCATAAGGAAATAAATAATAACTTTATTATTGCCTCTAGGGCATATTTCTTTCATTGTTATGTCTACTACCTGTTGCAATGATCATGATTGGGGTGATTCTTCTTATGATCTTGAAAATTTATTTAAGCCCCATGATGAATGTGAGATTGATAATAGTGTTTGCAATAATATTGAAAGTGGGTTTGGAAGAGTGTCAACTTTAGATCCCACATATTTGGATTTTGATCAATCTTATGAAGTTTTTGATAAAAGTGGGTTTGGAGAGGTCATGACTTTAGTTAATGTTAATCCCACTATTTTGGAAGAGTGTCAACTTTGCATGCATGTGGATCGTGTTGAAAATATTTGATGTGATAGCTATTTTGTTGAATTTGCCTATGATCCTACATGTAATTATTATGAGAGAGGAAAATATGGTTGTAGAAATTTTTATCTTACTAAATTACCTCTCTTCATGTTGAGATTGCTATCGTCTCTTTCTTCTTCCTTGCATATGCTAGTTTTTGCTTGCCTTGATAATTTGTTTGCTTATAAAATGCCTATGCATAGGAAGTATGTTAGACTTAGATGTGTTTGTCACATGCTATTTGATGCTCTCTTTGCGCTTCAATTCTTGTCTTTCATGTGAGCATCATTAAAATTATCAATGCCTAGCTAAAAGACTTAGATGTATCATGTTTCCGGTTAATACAATTCTAGCATGAATAATAAACATTTATCATGATATAAGGAAATAAATAATAACTTTATTATTGCCTCTAGGGCATATTTCCTTCAGTCTCCCACTTGCACTAGAGTCAATAATCTAGATTACACAGTAATGATTCTAACACCCATGGAGCCTTGGTGCTGATCATGTTTTGCTCATGGAAGAGGCTTAGTCAACTGGTCTGCAACATTTAGATCCGTATGTATCTTGCAAATCTCTATGTCTCCCACCTGGACTTGATCCCGAATGGAGTTGAAGCGTCTCTTGATGTGTTTGGTTCTCTTGTGAAATATGGATTCCTTTGCTAAAGCAATTGCACCAGTATTGTCACAAAAGATTTTCATTGGTCCCGATGGACTAGGTATGACACCTAGATCGAATATGAACTCCTTCATCCAGACTCCTTCGTTTGCTGCTTCCGAAGCAGCTATGTACTCCGCTTCACATGTAGATCCCGCTACGACGCTTTCTTTAGAACTGCACCAACTGACAGCTCCACCGTTCAATAAAAAGACGTATCCGGTTTGCGATTTAGAATCGTCCGGATCAGTGCCAAAGCTTGCATCGACGTAACCATTTTCGACGAGCTCTTTGTCACCTCCATAAACGAGAAACATATCCTTAGTCCTTTTCAGGTATTTCAGGATGTTCTTGACCGCTGTCCAGTGATCCACTCCTGGATTACTTTGGTACCTCCCTGCTAAACTAATAGCAAGGCACACATCAGGTCTGGTACACAACATTGCATACATGATAGAGCCTATGGCTGAAGCATAGGGAACATCTTTCATTTTCTCTCTATCTTCTGCAGTGGTCGGGCATTGAGTCTTACTCAACTTCACACCTTGTAACACAGGCAAGAACCCTTTCTTTGCTTGATCCATTTTGAACTTCTTCAAAACTTTGTCAAGGTATGTGCTTTGTGAAAGTCCAATTAAGAGTCTCGATCTATCTCTATAGATCTTGATGCCCAATATATAAGAAGCTTCACCGAGGTCATTCATTGAAAAACTCTTATTCAAATATCCTTTTATGCTATCCAGAAATTCTATATCATTTCCAATCAACAATATGTCATCTACATATAATATCAGAAATGCTACAGAGCTCCCACTCACTTTCTTGTAAATACAGGCTTCTCCAAAAGTCTGTATAGAACCATATGCTTTGATCGCACTATCAAAACGTTTATTCCAACTCCGAGAGGCTTGCACCAGTCCATAAATGGATCGCTGGAGCTTGCACACTTTGTTAGCTCCCTTTGGATCGACAAAACCTTCCGGTTGCATCATATACAACTGTTCTTCCAGAAACATTCAAGAATGCAGTTTTGACATCCATTTGCCAAATTTCATAATTATAAAATGCGGCAATTGCTAACATGATTCGGAAAGACTTAAGCATCGCTACGGGAGAGAAGGTCTCATCATAGTCAATCCCTTGAACTTGTCGAAAACCTTTTGCAACAAGTCGAGCTTTATAGACAGTAACATTACCGTCAGCGTCAGTCTTCTTCTTGAAGATCCATTTATTCTCAATGGCTTGCCGATCATCGGTCAAGTCAACCAAAGTCCAAACTTTGTTCTCATACATGGATCCCATCTCAGATTTCATGGCCTCAAGCCATTTTGCGGAATCTGGGCTCACCATCGCTTCTTCATAGTTCGTAGGTTCGTCATGGTCTAGTAACATAACCTCCAGAACAGGATAACCGTACCACTCTGGTGCAGATCTTACTCTGGTTGACCTACGAGGTTCAGTAACAACTTGATCTGAAGTTTCATGATCATCATCATTAACTTCCTCACTAATTGGTGTAGGCGTCACAGGAACCGGTTTCTGTGATGAAGTACTTTCCAATAAGGGAGCAGCTACTGTTACCTCATCAATTCTACTTTCCTCCCACTCACTTCTTCCGAGAGAAACTCCTTCTCTAGAAAGGATCCATTCTTAGCAACGAATGGCTTGCCTTCGGATCTGTGATAGAAGGTGTACCTGACAGGTTTCTATGAAGACACATTTCTCCGATTTGGGTTCGAGCTTATCAGGTTGAAGCTTTTTCGCATAAGCATCGCAGCCCCAAACTTTAACAAACGACAACTTTGGTTTCTTGCCAAACCACAGTTCATAAGGCGTCGTTGATAACCCACAAGTATAGGGGATCGCAACAGTTTTCGAGGGTAGAGTATTCAACCCAAATTTATTGATTCGACACAAGGGGAGCCAAAGAATATTCTCAAGTATTAGCAGTTGAGTTGTCAGTTCAACCACACCTGGATAACTTAGTATCTGTAGCAAAGTATTTAGTAGCAAAGTAATATGGAAGTAACGGTAACAGTAGCAAAAGTAATATTTTTGGGTTTTGTGTGATTGTAACAGTAGCAACGGAAAAGTAAATAAGAGAAGAACAATATGTGAAAAGCTCGTAGGCATTGGATCGGTGATGGAGAATTATGCCGGATGTGGTTCATCATGTAACAGTCATAACATCTGGTGACACAGAACTAGCTCCAATTCATCAATGTAATGTAGGCATGTATTCCGAATATAGTCATACGTGCTTATGGAAAAGAACTTGCATGACATCTTTTGTCCTACCCTTCCGTGGCAGCGGGGTCCTATTGGAAACTAAGGGATATTAAGGCCTCCTTTTAATAGAGTACCGGACCAAAGCATTAACACATAGTGAATACATGAACTCCTCATAGTACGGACATCACCGGGAGTGGTCCCGATTATTGTCACTTCGGGGTTGCCGGATCATAACACATAGTAGGTGACTATAGACTTGCAAGATAGGATCAAGAACTCACATATATTCATGAAAACATAATAGGTTCAGATCTGAAATCATGGCACTCGGGCCCTAGTGACAAGCATTAAGCATAGCAAAGTCATAGCAACATCAATCTCAGAACATAGTGGATACTAGGGATCAAACCCTAACAAATCTAACTCGATTACATGATAAATCTCATCCAACCCATCACCATCCAGCAAGCCTACGATGGAATTACTCACGCACGGCGGTGAGCATCATGAAATTGGTGATGGAGGATGGTTGATGATGACGACGGCGACGGATTCCCCTCTCCGAAGCCCCGAACAGACTCCAGATCAGCCCTCCCGAGAGAGTTTAGGGCTTGGCGGCGGCTCCGTATCATAAAACGTGATGAATCCTTCTTTCTCATTTTTTTCTCCCCGAACACGAATATATGGAGTTGGAGTTGAGGTCGGTGGAGCGTCAGGGGGCCCACGAGGCAGGGGCGCGCCCAGGGGGGCAGGCGCGCCCCCACCCTCGTGGACAGGTGGAGGCCCCCCTGACGTGGATTCTTCTTCCAGTATTTTTAATATTTTCCAAAAATAAGTTCCGTGGAGTTTCAGGTCATTCTGAGAACTTTTGTTTCTGCACATAAATAACACCATAGCAATTCCGCTGAAAACAGCGTCGGTCCGGGTTAGTTCCATTCAAATCATGCAAGTTAGAGTCCAAAACAAGGGCAAAAGTGTTTGGAAAAGTAGATACGATGGAGACGTAGCAACTCCCCCAAGCTTAAACCTTTGCTTGTCTTCAAGCAATTCAGTTGATAAACTGAAAGTGATAAAGAAAAACTTTTACAAACTCTGTTTGCTCTTGTTGTTGTAAATATGTAAAGCCAGCATTCAAGTTTTTAGCAAAGATTATGACTAACCATATTCACAATAACATTTAGGTCTCATGTTTACTCATGTCAATGGCATAATCAACTAGTGAGCAATAATAATAAATCTCGGATGACAACACTTTCTCAAAACAATCATGATATGATATAACAAGGCAGTATCTCACTAGCCCTTTCTGAGACCGCAAAACATAAATCCAGAGCACCTTTAAAGATCAAGGACTGACTAGACATTGTAATTCATGGTATAAGAGATCCAGTCATAGTCATACCCAATATAAATTAATAGTAATGAATGCAAATGACAGCGGTGCTCTCCAGCTGGTGCTTTTTAATAAGAGGGTGATGACTCAACATGAAAGTAAATAGATAGGCCCTTCGTAGAGGAAAGCAGGGATTTGTAGAGGTGCCAGAGCTAGATTTTAAAGCAGAGATAAATAGTATTTTGAGCGGCATACTTTCATTATCAACATAACAACCGAGAGATGGCGATATCTTCCATGCTACACACATTATAGGCGGTTTCCAAACAGAATGGTAAAGTTTATACTCCCCCTCCACCAACAAGCATCAATCCATGGCTTGCTCGAAACAACGAGTGCCTCCAACTAGCAACAGCCCCGGGGGAGTTTTGTTTGCAATTATTTTGATTCAGTTTGCATAAAGCATGGGACTGGGCATCCCGGTCACCAGCCATTTTCTCGTGAGTGAGGAGCGGAGTCCACTCCTCTTGAGAATAACCCGCCTAACATGGAAGATAAGGACATCCCTAGTTGATACATGAGCTATTCGAGCATACAAAACAGAATTTCATTTGAAGGTTTAGAGTTTGGCACATACAAATTTACTTGGAACGGCAGGTGGATACCGCATATAGGAAGGTATAGTGGACTCATATGGCATAACTTTGGGGTTTAAGGGATTGGATGCACAAGCAGTATTCCCGCTTAGTACAAGTGAAGGCTAGCAAAAGACTGGGAAGCGACCAACTAGAGAGCGACAACAGTCATAAACATGCATTAAAATTAATAAACATTGAGTGCAAGCATGAGTAGGATATAATCCACCATGAACATAAATATCATGAAGGCTATGTTGATTTGTTTCAACTACATGTGTGAACATGTGCCAAGTCGAGTCACTTAAATCATTCAAAGGAGGATACCACCCCATCATACCACATCACAACCATTTTAATAGCATGTTGGCACGCAAGGTAAACCATTATAACTCATAGCTAATCAAGCATGGCACAAGCAACTATAATATCTAATTGTCATTGTAAACATGTTTATTCATAATAGGCTGAATCAGGAACAATGAACTAATCATATTTACAAAAACAAGAGAGGTCGAGTTCATACCGGCTTCTCTCATCTTAGTCAGTCCATCATATATCGTCATAATTACCTTTCACTTGCACGACCGAACGATGTGAATAATAATAGTGCACGCGCATTGGACTAAGCTGGAATCTGCGAGCATTCAATAAACAGGAGAAGACAAGGCAATATGGGCTCTTGGTTAAATCAACAATAATGCATATAAGAGCCATTTCAACAATTTAATCATGGTCTTCTCCTATCGACCTCCAAAGAAAAGAAAAGAAATAAAACTATTTACACGGGAGAGCTCCCAACAAGCAAAAGAAGAACAGGAAATCTTTTTGGGTTTTCTTTTAATTACTACTACAGCAAGAAAAGTAAACTAACTAAAAGCTACTACTAATTTTTTTGGTTTTTCTTAAGGTTTAATCAAACACACAAGAAGAAAGCAAGAAAAAGAAAATAAACTAGCATGGATATTATAGTGAAAAAGTATGAGCACCGACATCTAGGAATGAGTGTGTGAACATAAATGTAATGTCGGTGGGAAATACGTACTCCCCCAACCTTAGGCTTTTGGCCTAAGTTGGTTTATTGCCACGGATGGCCTGGCGGATATCCATAGTTGTAGCCGGGGTCGTACTGAGACGAAGAAGGCTCTGATTGCCATTGGTTGGCAATCATCTCCGGATCCCACTGGTAATTAGAATGTCGTGGAGGTTCAAATTGTGGTTCCGGCTCCGTGGCTGACGTAGGGTTCTGATAGGCGTCAATGGCCGCCAGTGGAACGAGATACGGACCTGCAGATAAATCAAACAAGGAAGGATCAGGCAAGGGTAATAGTCTCAGGGTGATGTTTATCAAAGAACAATTTGTATTTAAGTGCCCCTTCCCTATTCTTAACAATAAAGTCATGCGCTACCATACTCTTATAATTTAAATAAGCAGTGGGCAGTAATTTTTCTTCTTTTTCATAGTGCCTAATAGGTATGTTATAGTGTGCAGCAAGGCGTGAAGCGTAAATACCTCCAAAGATGGGCCCCTTTGTACGGTTCAAACTTAACCGTTTAGCAATAATACCGCCCATACTAACAGGGTTATCACAGAATAAACCATGGAACAAAATAATAATATCAGGAACACTAAGGTTTCCAGAGTTTCCGCGACCAATTAAGCAACGACTAGCAAATATTGCAAAGTAGCGTAAAACAGGAAAATGTATGCTAGTAATTCTTGCATCGGAAACTTTCCTAGTTTCCCCTACAGTAATAGTATCAATAAACCCGTCCACATCCTTATGATGTGGTTCCTCTAAACTACCCTCGAAAGGTATTTTGCAGACCTTGCAAAATTCATCTAGTGACATCTTCTTAACCACATCATATAAATGAAACTCTACCGAAGGAGGTGTTTCCTTAGGATAGTAGTAGAAGTTTTGCACAAAAGTATTGGTGAGTAAGAGATACTGTTCACGTTGGTCGCGGAGGAAGTCGGTGAGGCCTGCATTCTCAGCCAATTCATAAAAATCATCATAAATCCCGGCTGCTCTCAAGAAATCATCGGAAGGCCATTCACACGGCCGAACCTCCGCGGTGCGAGGGAGATTATATTTGGGCCTCTCTGCTTCCTCACTTCGCTTTTCCTTCGAGCTTCGGCTCGATGAGCCCCTCAAAAATCTCTTCATTATTTTCTGAAAAATTCTGAAATTTTTAGTAACTTCAAACAAAAGTGACCAAGCTCAACAAAATTGATAGCAACTACTCCTACAAGTGCCTAGAGACTATATCATGCATTAGAACTACTTGGAACCATATAAATTTGACATGCAAGCTCAAGAACATGGTCACCTAGGCAGCACAAATTTGCAATGAATAAGCACTAGAACAAAAACTAATTGGACCAATGGAGGAGTCACATACCAAGGAACAATCTCCCCAAGCAGTTTTGTGAGAGGTGCTATGAGCAAGGAGATCAAAAATCGCAGCAAAATGAGCTAGACCTCGTGCTTGAGCTGGATGGTGATTTTTTGGGAGGAAGAAGAAGTGTGTGGGTGCAGGAATAAGTGGAGGGGAGCCACCATGGGCCCATGAGGCAGGGGGCGCCCTATAGGGGTGGGCGCGCCCTGGACCCTCATGGCCAGGTGTTTGCTCCCCCTGCTGTGTTCTCAGTGCCAGATATTCTCAAATATTCCAGAAAAAATCATATTCCAATTTCAGGACATTTGGAGAACTTTTATTTTCAGGGTATTTTTATATTGCGCGGATAATTCAGGAAACAGGCAGAAAATACTATTTTTGCTTTATTTCAACTAAATAACAGAAAGTAGAGAGAGGGTACAGAAGGTTGTGCCTTCTAACTTCATCCATTCCATGCTCATCAAAAGGAATCCACTAACAAGGTTGATCAGATCTTGTTAATAAACTCATTCCGAATAACATGGAACCGGAGAAATTTCGAATAACACTATGTTACCTCAACGGGGATATGCACATCCCCAATAATAAGAATATCATATTTCTTCTTGACAGTAGGAAGAGGAAATTCAAAACCTCCAAAAATAATCGATGGAATTTTCCAATAGAATTGATACTGTGGACTTGAGGTTGTTTCCTCGGAAAGTGTACTGTATGCTCATTACCATTAACATGAAAAGTGACATTGCCTTTGTTGTAATCAATAACAGCCCCTGCAGTATTCAAAAAAGGTCTTCCAAGAATAATAGACATACTATCGTCCTCGGGAATATCAAGAATAACAAGGTCCGTTAAAATAGTAACGTTTGCAACCACAACAGGCACATCCTCACAAATACCGACAGGTGTAGCAGTTGATTTATCGGCCATTTGCAAAGATATTTCAGTAGGTGTCAACTTATTCAAATCAAGTCTATGATATAAAGAGAGAGGCATAACACTAACACCGGCTCCAAGATCACATAAGGCAGTTTTAACATAGTTTCTTTTAATGGAGCATGGTATAGTGGGTACCCATGGATCTCCTAGTTTCTTTGGTATTCCACCTTTAAAAGTATAATTAGCAAGCATGGTGGAAATTTCAGCTTCCGGTATCTTTCTTTTATTAGTAACAATTTCTTTCATATACTTAGCATAAGGATTCATTTTGAGCATATTAGTCAAACGCATACGCAAAAAGATAGGTCTAATCATTTCAGCAAAGCGCTCAAAATCCTCGTCATCCTTTTTCATGGATGGTTTGGGAGGGAAAGGCATGGGTTTCTGAACCCAAGGTTCTGTCGGCGTTCGGGGAACGGGGGTCCCCAGACTTGCCTGCTTGCGGCCCATGGCATGGCTAAGCCAGCAGGCCGTACGGCCCATCTTCATCAACAAGGCATCCAAGACCCTCGTGAGGCGCCAAGCCTCGCGAGGCGGACGACGCAAGACCTCCTCAAGAGTGGCCTAGTCAGGCAAGCTCGCGAGGAGCGGAGATATCAAGGCAGGGCAAACCTCACGAGGCTCTCGTGACGTGTGCCATGACGATCGGCACCAGGCGGGCGCCAGGCGGTCACCCACCACGGCTGCAACGTCCTCAAGATGCCGGGAAGCGGCGGAATCATCACGGTCCCATGTGAAGAGAGAGATGTGGTGTGCTCCCTCGAGCGCGCCTTCCAAGCTGCAGCAATCGGCGACCCTGACAGCAGAAGCGAGGTCCCTCCGGAGACCATCCGCAAGAAGAAGCAGCTGCGCCGCGCAGGACGGATGGCGACGCGGTAGGAGCCTCGTCAGGATCAGCGCTGGTCCCAGGGGCGCCTCGCTCCATCGCATAGGAAGGTGCGCCCAGTGCCCTCCACGGGCAGGGCTCGGGGGCTCTCTTCTGGAGGGCCTCAGATCTTGCCAACCTCATGAGGGAGGCGCTTGGGTAGCAGTTGGAGGCGTGCTTCGCAGCACGTGTCCCTCAGGAGAGCACAGGGCAAGGAGTGACCACCACTAAGGAGTTCATCACCAAGACCACTCAGGAACTTCAAGAAGCAAGAGCCATGCGCGGCGACAGCCGCTCACGAGGCACAGCTCCCCATCCTGGCGAGGATGCTGGGCTGCATGTCTGCATCGACGTCCACGGGCTCAACAGGGCCGCATCTCAGGAGCGCTTCTGGCCTTCTCGTGTGGGCCGCTGCGAGGGCCCGCCACACAACTACGTTCGCATGCCCTTCGGTTTGCCGAGCGTGGCGTCAGCCTATCAGCGCAACCTGCAGCGTGTCCTGGCGGGTCAGGAGGCCGGGTACCACGCCGTCCTGGAGGAAACAAAGACGGTCTTCAAGGAACCTCCCGAGCCCCCAGAGCCTCCCGAGGCTCAGGGCTCCGGTGGCTCATGAGGAGTCATCCCTTCGACGCACGCCTTCAGCTGCACCAACTCTGCTTCGTCTACAGAACCAGGTGACATCTTCCAAGCTCGTTTAGCTGGGAGCGCCCCTCGGGCTACATTATTCCTAGGCCGCGTGGGTCCATCCCTGCGGCATGTATCCCTTTTTGCTTATGTCTTTAGCTTACCTTGCTGGGGGCGCCCCTCGGGCTGCATCATCCCCAAGCCGCTCGGGCCGGACCCAGTGGTATGTATCTTCCTGCATTTACCCAAGCTGATCTGCTTTTCATGATTAACCTACCCACGGCTATCACCTGCTCGATCGCTGCCCACCACGGGCCTGTTCATCCTATGCAATTCGCTTGCGCGTTAAAAGGGGGGCTCCTGAGCATCGCGACTCAGGAGCTCTTACTAGCTCTCCAGCCCTCACCCCCTGGCCTTGACCACGGCATCGCGACCTGGCATACCAGCGGCAGCTGAGCTCGCTCGAGGGCCGGGACCTGAGGACGTAGAGTGGTTGCATCTAACCGCCTGGCAGGAACACACAGTCACCAAGACTCAAGACCAGGCGCAACCCGCCTTGAGGTAGGGCCTCGTGAGTCCCGCGCTGGCTCACGGGTGCCCAGATACACCTCGCAGCCCTGTCGTGCAAGCCACGTGTCAGGGCAGGGCTGTACACGCCCCGGGGGCTCCTCCCGGAGGGGCCCCCTCCCATCCCACGCACAAGTGGAAGCACCATGCTCCGCGCTGGCTGTCGACACTGCCGAGGAGCAGCTATGCCCGTGCACAAGCGGAAGCACTATGCTCCGCGCTGGCGATAAACAACTGAGGGCGGCCCCACGGTCGTACCAACCTCAGGGAGCCCAGAGCTCAGCGTCCAGCCTCACCGCAACGCCTCCCCTCGGGAGAGCCGCGCGAGGGGGCTGGTCACGGGGGCTGCGCTCGGGTCACGCCCGAGCGCACGCCACCCAACCAGGTCTCCCGGACCTCGGTGTCGCGCGCCCCTCCCGAGGCCTCGGCGAGGGCAGGTATGGAAATTGTTTGCACGTCGAGGGGGACTCCTGAGCATCGCGACTCAGGAGCCTAACTGGTCACGTAGCCCCTCACTCCTTGGTCATCCCTGGTCTCCGGTCGGTCCAATGGCGGCTGAGGTATGCGCTGGGCCGGGCTCTGCCGACGTAGATCATTAATCTACCCTCGCGAACTCTCCCTATAAGCTGTTTGCGCGTCAGGGGGGACTCCTAAGCATCGCGACTCAGGAGCCTAACTGGTCACTTAGCCCCTCACTCCTTGGTCCGTCCTGGTCTCCGGTCGGCCCAATGGCAGTTGAGGCATGCGCGGGGTCGGGCTCTGCCGACGCAGAACGCAAAGAAAATAGGAAGGAAATCGCAAAATCTCGAAGCAAATATTACAAGCATATTGTCCTCACAATACCAAATGAAAAGTCTAAACGCCTCCACGAGGCCTGATACATGTTGCAGGAACAGAACGGGAAGAATAGCCGCAGGTCACCTCTAGACATCGCCGTCGTCTGCGGAAGGTGCTCCCCCATGAGCAATTTTGTCTGCACCTTCACTACCAGCTGCAGGATCGGCGACATCGCCGGACAGAGGAGCGGAGACGAAGCCGCGAAACTTCTTCAGCAAGGCCTCCACTTGACCTTGTATAGCTGCGGCGGCGGCTTCGCAGTGATCTTCAGCCACAGGCTCCAGTAGCTCGTCAAGGCAAGCGTTGGGGTCGCGAAGGTGCAGGTGGCTAAAGACGCGAGTCAGCGCAGCCGAAGACAGGACGCGAGCTTCTGCCTCCGCCATGGGACCGAGGCCATCAACGACCTCCTCAAGCGCCTTCACCAAGAGAGGAAGCAGTTGGGAAGGGCCGTCCTCGTCGGTGGCCAACGACTTCTCCAGACCGTGCTCGTAGAGCGTCTTCAGCGCCTTGCGAGACCTCTCCTCGAGGTCGGCAAAGGCCGCGCGATCTTCGGCCAGGACACACGCCTTGGTGTCAAGATCGGCCTCCCTCGCCTTAGCCTTCCGCTCCAGCCCTTCCAACTAGCTCCGCTTGGCGGCCTGCATCTTCTCCAACTCCGGCAGCTCGGCATCGCGGTTCTTCATGGCGTCCTCCCGGGCCTTCACCTCCTCCTCCTTCGCTTGGCGGCAGCGTGCTTCTTCAGCGTGCTTGTCGCGCAGGCTCTGCAACTTGTCCTCTAGCGCCCGGCAGCGGTCACGGGCAGCCTTGGCATCTTTCAGCGCCATCTCACGATCGACTGCGGCGTTGGCGGCACTCTGCTTCTCCTTCTCAGAAGCCACAGCGGCCTGGCCCAGCGCCGCGCGAACAACCAAATCGGAGTGGAACCAGCCTGAGGCTAGCTCCAGGCGCCCGGCCACAAGACGTGGGTCCGCGCTCAGGAGATCCGCCTGCAGCTGGGTCATCTCCGAAAGAGCACGCTCCAGAGCAACAGCAGCAGAAGAACCTGGGAGTGGAGGTGCAGCAGCGGGAGGAGGTGACATCATCACCAGGGCCTGGGGGATCGCGGGTTCCGGAGCCAGCGGGACCATGGGGGCTGACTCCACGCGGCAATGCTCCTCTTGGCCTCACGAGGATGACCCGGCTGGGGAGATGCGGGCGCTGCTGCCTCCTTTCTCCGCGGAGGGAGGCACGACCGCTGCGTCTTCCTTCCTCTTCTTCACCGAAGATGTCGGCCTGATCAACCAAGGGCGGGCATCAGGAAATGACGAGTACAAACAAGGACAAGGTGAAGCTTAAGACACTTACTGATCCACTTGGGAAGCTTGAAGCCTGATAGCTTCGGGACCTGAGGTGCAGGCGTTCGGGCTCCGGCGGCGCCAGGCGGTGCGGAGGCAGAACCGGAGCCAGCCCCAGGAGGCGTCAGGATGGAGGCGGCGTCACGAGCCACTAGCGACGACCTACCCCTTGTCGGGATGAGGGGCTGCCCCTTCTCCCCTTGGCGGGCGTCGACCTCGGCATTGTCAGGAAGGGCGCGGAGGATCTCGGCCTTGCTCAGAGAGGAAGTCTCCCCCACCTCTTCCATAGTCTTCTCCGAGTCCACCTCCTCTTCCCCTTCCCCGGGACTGGTCAGAAGACACCTCCACTAGTTTCGGTGTCGCAGGGGCTCCCGGAAGCGTCGGCGGCACCAGCCCACGTGTGTCAAAGGTCGGCCTGGAGGCGATGAATTCCTCCCGGTCCCTGCGTTGGAATAAAGGAACGAAGGCGCTAGGCGGGTATTCCTGGTTGTCCCCAACTATGAGATGCAGAACAACATCCAATTCGTCGCCAGGAACGGCTCCAGGCCTCAGACGGGTCTTGCTCCCCTCCTCTTCAAGCTCCCACAAGGGGCGCTCGCGCGCCTGGAGTGGGGCGACCCGCAGCATCAAGAACTCCCTCAGGAGCATCGCCCCCGTCACCTTGGCCGCCCTCACATTGCCCGGCTTTAGGTCGTTCACCATCTGCCCCAACACTAGCAATGCCCGCTCATCGGCAAGCTCCGCCTTGGGCCACCCCCCCTTCGAAGAGGGCGCCGCCGTTGGCAACGCCAGACGCGGATCGGCACGCTTGGCGTCCATCATGACCCATTTGGATCGGATGTTGTCGGCCCTCTTCCTGGTGCTCGAGATCGAGTTGGCCTTGCCGCATGCGACGAAGTTAGCGCATCCAAAGATGTGCGTCTCGCTGACACGGAGGAAGAAGAAATGGCGCAGGAGCGCCACAGACGGCATCACGCCCAGGTACGCCTCACAGTAGTAGGCGAAGATGGACAGGAGGAGGACAGAGTTGGGATGAAGATGCAATGCCTCCAGCCCGTAGTGGTCGAGGACTTCATAAAAGAAATCAGAGAAGGGAGGAACCAACCCGACGGCGACGCTGCTCGAGAAGAGGGGAAGATGGTGCTTTCCTCAGGCTCCGGCACATCGGAGGCAAGCCGGAGCTCGGTCTCCCCCCACTCGTTGCTCTCGCCCGCCGTCAGCAGGCGCACGGAGGAGAGGCTCTTCTCCGTGACGGTGGGCGCCTCGAGGGCCGGCTCATACCAAGCTGGTCCTAAGGAAGTCTTGACCTTGCACGGCGCCATGGATTGCAGATGCAGGATGAGATTGGAACAAATCCGAAGGTCGCAGCGCCGAGGAGTAAGAAAGGGGATCTAGAGCGAAGCGAGGGAGAAGCAATGAGGGCAAGTGCTGGCTGCGACAGCCTTTTGTCAGGTCGGGTAGTTGCCGAGGCAGCGTGGGGGAGCGAAGACGCCCACGTCCAATCAACCGCCACGCGCCAACCGAGGTTGCAGGCTTTTGGGGCCCGCGGTGCTCCGTACTTGACCCTTGGCTTCGCCGCGAAGCCAAGCCCGAGCACACCTTGGGCCCGGGGGCTACTGTCGGCATTCTGGGAACGGGGGTCCCCAGACTTGCCTGCCTGCGTCCCAAGGTGTGGCTAAGCCAGCAGGCCGTACGACCCATCTTCATCAACAAGGCATCCAAGACCCTCGCGAGGCGGACGACGCAAGACCTCCTCAAGAGTGGCCTAGTCAGGCAGGCTCGTGAGGAGCGGAGATATCAAGGCAGGGCAAACCTCACGAGGCTCTCGTGACGTGTGCCATGACGATCGGCACCAGGCAGGCGCCAGGCGGGCGCCAGCGCGCGCAGCGTCCTTATTTCCTCTTTGGTGCTAAGGAGGCCAGCGCAGGCGAAGAGTACCGAGGCATCAGACAAAGGTTGCTATATTGGTGCAACGAGACCAAGACCAGGAGGACGGCAAGACGGAGGTCATCGTGGAGCCCAAGACGGCGTCACCACAGAGCTTTTCGCAGGCAAAGACCATTTTTGTCAGGATAGCTTGTACTAGCTGTCCCCCTTCAAATTTGCCCGCCGTTGTTGGCTCCCTCCCCGCTCAATATTTGGGAAGAGGACCAGGGCCCCTATAAATAGGTCTAGCCACCATAGTAGAGGGGGGATCGGGCAGTTGATCCAGCTCTCAAGCGCACAAGTCCGCAAGCACAAGAACACCTCAACCTCAGGAGGCTGTTCTTCCCTCTGTACTGTTCACCACCAGCCCAAGAGGCAATCATGCACCACCACACTGGAGTAGGGTATTACACCACAACGGTGGCCCGAACTAGTATAAATCTCGTGTCTCTCTGTGATTGCGAGTTCTTCGAGTTCGTCCGCGAGATCTTAGCGAGCTAGGGTGTAGATCGGTAGGAGGGAAAGACTGCGCGCGCACCCCAGTGTTTGAACCTTGAGGGTTTGCTGGAACCCCACATCCGACTGGTTCTCTTTCTTTACCATATTTCCTAGCAACAAAGTCTCTCTTATCATAACGTTGATTCTTTGATTGTGGGTTATCAAGATCGACAGCAGGTTCAATCTCTACATCATTATCATTACTAGGTTGAGCATCATCATGAACATCATCATTAATATTTTTACTTGGTTCATGTTCATTACCAGATTGTGTTTCAGCATCAGAAATAGAAATATTTGGATTCTTAGGTGTTTCAGCAATAGGTTCACTAGAAGCATGCAAAGTCCTATCATTTTTCTTTTTCTTCCTTTTAGAAGGACTAGGTGCATCTATATTATTTCTCTGAGAATCTTGCTCAATTCTCTTAGGGTGGCCTTCAGGATACAAAGGTTCCTGAGTCATTTTACCAGTTCTAGTAGCCACTCTAACAGCATAATCATTATTCTTACTATTTAATTCATTGAGCAAATCATTTTGAGCTTCAAGTACTTGTTCTACTTGAGTGGTAACCATAGAAGCATGTTTACTAATGAGTTTAAGTTCACCTTTAACTCTAGACATATAATCACCCAAGTGTTCAAGCGTATCGGAATTGTATGTCAATTGTCTACCAAAATAAGCATTGAAGTTTTCTTGTTTAACATTAAAATTATCAAACTCTTCTAAGCATTGTCTAGCAGACTTATAGTGAGGAATATCACCTTCATCAAATCTATAGAGAGAATTTACCTTTACTACCTGTGTTGGGTTATCAAGACCATGTGTTTCTTCAATAGCTGAAGGATTAAGATCATATGTTTCTTCAACAGGCGATAAATTAAGACCATGTATTTCTTCAATAGGAGGTAAATTCTTAACATCTTCAGCTTTAATACCTTTTTCTTTCATAGATTTCTTTGCCTCTTGCATATCTTCAGGGCTGAGAAATAGAACACCCCTCTTCTTTGGAGTTGGTTTAGGAATAGGCTCAGGAAGTGTCGAATTATTTTCATTTGTCAATATATTATTCAATAAAATTTCAGCTTCATCCGGTGTTCTTTCCCTGAAAACAGAACCAGCACAACTATCCAGGTAATCTCTGGAAGCATTGGTTAGTCCATTATAAAAGATATCAAGTATTTCATTCTTCTTAAGAGGGTGACCAGGCAAAGCATTAAGTAATTGGAGAAGCCTCCCCCAAGCTTGTGGGAGACTCCCTACTTCAATTTGCACAAAATTGTATATATCCCTTAAAGCAACTTGTTTCTTATGAGCAGGGAAATATTTAGCAGAGAAGTAATAAATCATATCCTGGGGGCTACGCACACAACCAGGATCAAGAGAATTAAACCATATCTTAGCATCACCCTTTAATGAGAACGGAAATATTTTAAGGATATAAAGGTAGCAAGTTCTCTCATCATTAGTGAACAGGGTGGCTATATCATTTAATTTAGTAAGATGTGCCACAACAGTTTCAGATTCATAGCCATAAAAAGGATCAGATTCAACCAAAGTAATTATATCAGGATCAACAGAGAATTCATAATCCTTATCAGTAACATAGATAGGTGAAGTAGCAAAAGTAGGGTCAGGTTTCATTCTAGCATTAAGAGATTGCTGCTTCCATTTAGCTAATAACTTCTTAAGATCATATCTATCATTGCAAGCTAAAATAGCTCTAGCAGCTTGTTCATCCATAACATAACCCTCGGGCACAACAGGTAATTCATATTTATTAGGGGGAGAGTCTTCATCATCACTATCTTCAATATTATCAGTTTCAATAATTTCATTCTCTCTATCCCTAGCAAGTTGTTCATCAAGAAATTCACCAAGTGGCATAGTAGTATCAAGCATAGAAGTAGTTTCATCATATGAATCATGCATAGCAGAAGTGGCATCATCAATAACATGCGGCATATCAGAATGAATAGCAAAAGCAGGTTTAGGTGTCGCAAGCTTACTCAAAACAGAAGGTGAATCAAGTGCAGAGCTAGATGGCAGTTCCTTACCTCCCCTCGTAGTTGAGGGATAAATTTTTGTTTTTGCGTATTTCAAGTTCTTCATAGTGACCAGCAGATATAAATCCCAAGTGACTCAAAGAATAGAGCTATGCTCCCCGGCAACGGCGCCAGAAAATAGTCTTGATAACCCACAAGTATAGGGGATCGCAACAGTTTTCGAGGGTAGAGTATTCAACCCAAATTTATTGATTCGACATAAGGGGAGCCAAAGAATATTCTCAAGTATTAGCAGTTGAGTTGTCAATTCAACCACACCTGGATAACTTAGTATCTGCAGCAAAGTATTTAGTAGCAAACTAATATGGAAGTAACGGTAACAGTAGCAAAAGTAATTTTTTTAGGTTTTGTAGTGATTGTAACAGTAGCAACGGAAAAGTAAATAAGAGAAGAACAATATGTGAAAAGCTCGTATGCATTGGATCGGTGATGGAGAATTATGCCGGATGTGGTTCATCATGTAACAGTCAAAACATAGCGTGACACAGAACTAGCTCCAATTCATCAATGTAATGTAGGCATGTATTCCCAATATAGTCATACGTGCTTATGGAAAACAACTTGCATGACATCTTTTGTCCTACCCTCCCGTGGCAGCGGGGTCCTATTGGAAACTAAGGGATATTAAGGCCTCCTTTTAATAGAGTACCGGACCAAAGCATTAACACATAGTGAATACATGAACTCCTCAAACTACGGTCATCATCGGGAGTGGTCCCGATTATTGTCACTTCGGGGTTGCTAGATCATAACACATAGTAGGTGACTATAGACTTGCAAGATAGGATCAAGAACTCACATTTATTCATGAAAACATAATAGGTTCAGATCTGAAATCATGGCACTCGGGCCCTAGTGACAAGCATTAAGCATAGCAAAGTCATAGCAACATCAATCTCAGAACATAGTGGATACTAGGGATCAAACCCTAACAAAACTAACTCGATTACATGATAAATCTCATCCAACCCATCACCATCCAGCAAGCCTATGATGGAATTACTCACGCACGGCGGTGAGCATCATGAAATTGGTGATGGAGGATGGTTGATGATGACGACGGCGATGGATTCCCCTCTCCGGAGCCCCGAACGGACTCCAAATCATCCCTCTCGAGAGAGTTTAGGGCTTGGCGGCGGCTCCGTATCGTAAAACGCGGTGAATCCTTCATTCTCAATTTTTTCTCCCCGAACACGAATATATGGAGTTGGAGTTGAGGTCGGTGGAGCGTCAGGGGGCCCACGAGGCAGGGGGCAGGCGCGCCCCCCACCCTCGTGGACAGGTGGAGGCCCCCCTGACGTGGATTCTTCTTCCAGTATTTTAAATATTTTCCAAAAATAAGTTCCGTGGATTTTCAGGTCATTCCGAGAACTTTTTTTTCTGCACATAAATAACACCATGGCAATTCTGCTCAAAACAGCGTCAGTCCGGGTTAGTTCTTTTCAAATCATGCAAGTTAGAGTCCAAAACAAGGGCAAAGGTGTTTGGAAAAGTATATACGATGGAGACGTATCAGTCGTCTCAACGGATTTTGATGGTGCCCTACTTAACGTGAATGCGGCCGTCTCTAAAGCATAACCCCAAAATGATAGCAGTAGATCAGTAAGAGACATCATAGCTCGCACCATATCTAGTAAAGTACGATTACAACGTTCGGACACACCATTACGCTGTGGTGTTCCGGGTGGCGTGAGTTGCGAAACTATTCCGCATTGTTTCAAATGTAGTCCAAACTCGTAACTTAAATATTCTCCTCCACGATCAGATCGCAGAAACTTCATTTTCTTGTTACGATGATTTTCAACTTCACTCTGAAATTCTTTGAACTTTTCAAATGTTTCAGACTTATGCTTCATTAAGTAGATATACCCATATCTGCTTAAATCATCTGTGAAGGTGAGAAAATAACGATGCCCGCCGCGAGCCTCAACATTCATTGGACCACATACATCAGTATGTACGATCTGCAACAAGTCAGTTGCTCGCTCCATAGTTTCGGAGAACGGCGTTTTAGTCATCTTGCCCATGAGGCATGGTTCTCAAGTACCAAGTGATTCATAATCAAGTGATTCCAAAAGTCCATCAGTATGGAGTTTCTTCATGCACTTTACACCAATATGACCCAAACGGTAGTGCCACAAATAAGTTGCACTATAATTATCAACTCTGCATCTTTTGGCTTCAATATTATGAATATGTGTATCACTACTATCGAGATTCATAAAAAATAGACCACTCTTCAAGGGTGCATGACCATAAAAGATATTACTCATATAAGTAGAACAACCATTATTCTCTGATTTAAATGAATAACCGTCTCGCATCAAACAAGATCCAGATATAATGTCCATGCTCAACGTTGGCACCAAATAACAATTATTTAGGTCTAATACTAATCCCGAAGGTAGATGTAGAGGTAGCGTGCCGACGGCGATCACATCGACTTTGGAACCGTTTCCCACGCACATCGTCACCTCGTCCTTAGCCAGTGTCCTCTTAATCCGTAGTCCCTATTTCGAGTTGCAAATATTAGCAACAGAACCAGTATCAAATACCCAGGTGCTACTGCGAGCTCTGGTAAGGTACACATCAATAACATGTATATCACATATACCTTTGTTCACCTTGCCATCCTTCATATCCGCCAAATACTTGGGGCAGTTCCGCTTCCAGTGACCAGTCTGCTTGCAGTAGAAGCACTCAGTCTCAGGCTTAGGTCTAGACTTGGGTTTCTTCTCTTGAGCAGCAACCTGTTTGCTGTTCTTCTTGAAGTTCCCCTTCTTCTTCCCTTTGCCCTTTTTCTTGAAACTGGTGGTCTTATTGACCATCAACACTTGATGCTCCTTCTTGGTTTCTACCTCCGCAGCCTTTAGCATTGCGAAGAGCTCGGGAATCATCTTATCCATCCCTTGCATGTTATAGTTCATCACAAAGCTCTTGTAGCTTGGTGGCAGTGATTGAAGAATTCTGTCAATGACGCTATCATCCGGAAGATTAACTCCCAGTTGAATCAAGTGATTGTTATACCCAGACATTCTGAGTATATGCTCACTGATAGAACTATTCTCCTCCATCTTGCAGCTGTAGAACTTATTGGAGACTTCATATCTCTCAATCCGGGCATTTGCTTGAAATATTAACTTCAACTCCTAGAACATCTCATATGCTCCATGACGTTCAAAACTTCGTTGAAGTCCCGGTTCTAATCCGTAAAGCATGGCACACTGAACTATCGAGTAGTCATCAGCTTTGCTCTGCCAGACGTTCATAACATCTGGTGTTGCTCCTGCAGCAGGTTTGGCACCTAGCGGTGCTTCCAGGATGTAATTCTTCTGTGCAGCAATGAGGATAATCCTCAAGTTACGGACCCAGTCCGTGTAATTGCTACCATCATCTTTCAACTTTGCTTTCTCAAGGAACGCATTAAAATTCAACGGAACAACAACACGAGCCATCTATCTACAACAAACATAGACATGCAAAATACTATCAGGTACTAAGTTCATGATAAATTTAAGTTCAATTAATAATATTACTTAAGAACTCCCACTTAGATAGACATCGCTCTAATCATCTAAGTGATCACGTGATCCAAATCAACTAAACCATAACCGATCATCACGTGAAATGGAGTAGTTTTCAATGGTGAACATCACTATGTTGATCATATCTACTATATGATTAACGCTCGACCTTTCGGTCTCAGTGTTCTGAGGCCATATCTGCATATGCTAGGCTCGTCAAGTTTAACCTAAGTATTCCGCGTGTGCAAAACAGGCTTGCACCCGTTGTAGATGGACGTAGAGCTTATCACACCCGATCATCACATGGTGTCTGGGCACGGCGAACTTTGGCAATAGTGCATACTCAGGGAGAACACTTTTATCTTGAAATTTAGTGAGAGATCATCTTATAATGCTACCGTCAATCAAAGCAAGACAAGATGCATAAAAGATAAACATCACATGCAATCAATATATGTGATATGATATGGCCATCATCATCTTGTGCTTGTGATCTCCATCTCCGAAACACCGTCATGATCACCATCGTCACCGGCGCGACACCTTGATCTCCATCGTAGCATCGTTATCGTCTCGCCAACTATTGCTTCTACGACTATCGCTACCGCTTAGTGATAAAGTAAAGCAATTACAGGGCGATTGCATTGCATACAATAAAGCGACAACCATATGGCTCCTACCAGTTGCTGATAACTCGGTTACAAAACATGATCATCTCATACAATAAAATATAGCATCATGCCTTGACCATATCACATCACAACATGCCCTGCAAAAACAAGTTAGATGTCCTCTACTTTGTTGTTGCAAGTATTACGTGGCTGCTACGGGCTGAGCAAGAACCGTTCTTACCTACGCATCAAAACCACAACGATAGTTCGTCAAGTTAGTGTTGTTTTAACCTTCTCAAGGACCGGGCATAGCCACATTCGGTTCAACTAAAGTTGGAGAAACTGACACCCGCCAGCAATCTGTGTGCAAAGCACGTCGGTAGAACCAGTCTCGCGTAAACGTACGCGTAATGTCGGTCCGGGCCGCTTCATCCAACAATACTGCCGAACCAAAGTGTGACATGCTGGTAAGCAGTATGACTTGTATCGCCCACAACCCAATTGTGTTCTACTCATGCATATAACATCAACGCTTAAAACCTGGCTCTGATACCACTGTTGGGGAACGTACTAATTTCAAAAAAATTCCTACGCACACGCAAGAACATGGTGATGCATAGCAACGAGAGGGGAGAGTGTGTCCACGTACCCTTGTAGACCGAAAGCGGAAGCGTTAACACAACGCGGTTGATGTAGTCATACGTCTTCACGATCCGACCGATCAAGTACCGAACGCACGGCACCTCCGAGTTCTGCACACGTTCAACTCGATGACGTCCCTCGAACTCCGATCCAGCCGAGCTTTGAGGGAGAGTTCCATCAGCACGATGGCGTGGTGATGATAATGATGTTCTACCGACGCAGGGCTTCGCCTAAGCACCACTACGATATGACTGAGGTGGATTATGGTGCAGGGGGGCACCACACATGGCTAAGAGATCCAAGGGATCAATTGTTGTGTCTATGGGGTGCCCCTCTCCTCCGTATATAAAGGGGGGGAGAGGGCCGGCCATGGGGAGGAGGCACGCCCAAGGGGGGAGTCCTACTCCCACCGGGAGTAGGACTCCTCCTTTTCCTATTTGGAGAGGGAGAGGGAAGGAAGAGGAAGGAGGGAGGAAGGAAAGGGGGGCAGCCCCCCTCCCAATTCGGATTGGGCTTGGGGGGCGCGCCCCTTCCCTTGCTCCTTTCCCCTCCTTTCCACTAAAGCCCATTAAGGCCCATATACCTCCCGGGGGGTTCCGATAACCTCTCGGAGCTCCGGTATTTATCCCGATCTCACCCGGAACCATTCCGGTATCCAAATATAGTCATCCAATATATCAATCTTTACGTCTCGACCATTTCGAGACTCCTCGTCATGTCTGTGGTCACATCCGGGACTCCGAACAACCTTCGGTACATCAAAACACATAAACTCATAATATAACCATCATCGAACTTTAAGCGTGCAGACCCTACGGGTTCGAGAACTATGTAGACATGACCGAGACACGTCTCCGGTCAATAACCAATAGCGGAACCTGGATGCTCATATTGGCTCCCACATATTCTACGAAGATCTTTATCGGTCAAACCGCATAACAACATACGTTGTTCCCTTTGTCATCAGTATGTTACTTGCCCGAGATTCGGTCGTCGGTATCTCAATACCTAGTTTAATCTCGTTACCGGCAAGTCTCTTTACTCGTTCCGTAATACATCATCCTGCAACTAACTCATTAGTTGCAATGCTTGCAAGGATTATAGTGATGTGCTTTACCGAGTGGGCCCAAAGATACCTCTCCGACAATCGAAGTGACAAATCCTAATCTCGAAATACGCCAACCCAACAAGTACCTTCGGAGACACCTATAGAGCACCTTTATAATCACCCAGTTACGTTGTGACGTTTGGTAGCACACAAAGTGCTCCTCCGGTAAACGGGAGTTGCATAATCTCATAGTCATAGGAACATGTATAAGTCATGAAGAAAGCAATAGCAACATACTAAACGATCGAGTGCTAAGCTAACGGAATGGGTCAAGTCAGTCACATCATTCTCCTAATGATGTGATCCCGCTAATCAAATGACAACTCTTTGTCTATGGCAAGGAAACATAACCATCTTTGATCAACGAGCTAGTCAAGTAGAGGCATACTAGTGACACTCTGTTTGTCTATGTATTCACACATGTATCATGTTTCCGGTTAATACAATTCTAGCATGAATAATAAACATTTATCATGATATAAGGAAATAAATAATAACTTTATTATTGCCTCCAGGGCATATTTCCTTCATCCTGAGCTACCAAGATGCTTCGCAGGTTGCGCAGGAAGGCGTCCGCCACGCTCGGCAGGCCAAATGGCATGCGAACATAGCTGTGAGGTGGGCCGTCGCAACGCCCAGCGTGCAAAGGCCAAAAGCGCTCCTGAGATGCGGCTCGGTTGAGCCCTGGGATGTCGACGCAGACGCGCAGCCCGCTGTCCTTGCCGGGATGGGGAGCTGCGCCCGGTGGTGGGCGGCGGTCGCCGCGCATGGCTCTTGCGTCCTGCAGCTCCTGGGTGGTCTTGGTGATGAACTCCTGAGCACCAGGCGCTCCTCGCCTGAGGCCTTCCTGGGGGAAACGTGCAGCAAAGAACGCCTCGATATGGTGCCCGAGCGCCTCCCTCGTGACATTGGCTAGGTCTGAGGCCTTCCTGAAGAGAGCCCCTGAGCCTAGCCCGAGGAGGGCACCGGGCACGCCTTCCTATGCGAGGGAGGGAGCCGCCCCAGGCACGGGCGCTGATCCTGAGGCGGCGCCGCTAGAGACACCGCCCCCCGAGGCCCGGCGCGGAGTAGCTGCTTCTTCTTCTTGGGGATGGCCTCAGGAGGGTACTACGCACCCTCGCTGTCAGGGTCTTCAATTGCTGCGGCTTGGAAGACGCGCTCGAGGGAGCACACCGCATCTCTTTCTTCGCATGGGACTGTGATGATTCCGCCGCTCCCTGGCATCTTGAGGACGTTGTAGCCGTGGTGGGTCACTGCCATGAACTTGGCTAATGCTGGATACCCGAGGATGGCATTGTACGGTAGACGGATGTGGGTGACGTCGAAGTCGATGAGCTCGGTGCGGTAGTTGTCGCGCTGGCCGAAGGTGACAGGGAGGCAGACTTCCCCTATCGGGGTGGTGGAGCCGTCGGTCACTCCTGAGAAGGGCTTGATAGGCTGTAGCTGATCGTATGGCACTTGGAGGCTGTCGAATGTCTCGACGGACAGGACATTAAGCCCTGCGCCGCCATCGATCAGGCTCTTGGTGACTTGGACGTTGCTGATGACGGGCGAGCACAGCATCGGGAGGGCGCCAGCGGTGGCCGCGGCATTTGAGCTGATCCGCCGAGCTGAAGGTGATGGCGCACTTGGACCACCTGAGCAGGCGCGTGGCCTCGAGCCTGGGAAGGGCTGCATACACTTCGCGAGCAAACTGCTTGAGGATGCGCTGGGATGCTGGGGCCTGATCTCTGCCCAAGATGCAGGCGATAGCGTGTGGCTCCTGGAAGACCCCAGCCCCATCGTCCTGATGGTGGTCGTCCTTCCTTCTTGGTGGTGGAGGCAATGGAGGGAGACCAGCATTGCCCTGCGGGCGGTCCTCGCGAGGCTGATCCCTCCATGCGCCCTCACGAGGCTGGTCCTGCCAGCGGTCCTCACGAGGCCGGTAGTGCCACTCCTGGCGGGGGCCGCGATCGTCCCAACGTCCTCCACCTCCTCCTCCTCCTCGGTGGTAGCCCCGGTCGTTGTGCTCGGGGCGTCGACCGAAGCGTCCATCTCGAATGGCTCTGAGCTCTTGACAGTCATTGGTGTTGTGGTTGTGCACGTTGTGGAAGGCGTAAAATGGACGGCTGCTCTTGGACGACTCGGGATGGTCCCGGCCGTGCTTCGTGTCCAGCTCCGCCGCAAGCACGGCCACCCCCCTTGCGCTTCACGTCCTTGGCCTTGGCTTTCTTCTCCTCTAGGTCGGTAGCACGGAGCTGGAGGAGCGAAAGACGCCCTTCCTCAGCTCTTGCGCACTTGGTCGCCATGTTGAACAGCTCCAGAGCCGTGCAAAGCTCCTCGTGGATGGCGAGCTCCTCCATCTTGACGTCGCGGACGCCATCGGAAAATGCAGAAATGATGGCCTCATCCGTCACCTTGGGGATCTTGAGACGAACGTTGTTGAAATGCTGGATGTACTTCTGCAGGGTCTCTCCTGGCTGCTGCTTGATACGGCGCAGGTCACCAGCGGCCGGCGGGCGGTCGTGAGTGCCCTGGAAGTTGGCGACAAAGCGGTCGCGCATCTCATCCCAGGAGGAGATCGAACCCGGGGGCAGGTTCAGGAGCCACGAGCGAGCACCGTCCTTGAGAGCCACAGGGAACTAGTTTGCCATGGCTTTCTCGTCGCCATTGGAAGCCTCGATGCTCAGCTCGTAGAGCTACAAGAACTCCGCGGGGTCGAGGGTGTCGTCGTAGCGAGGAGGCAGGTCTGGCTTGAACTTGCCCGGTCAGACAACGCTACGCAACTCTGGAGTGAAAGCGCGGCAGCCTGCTGTGGCCATCAGGGCCCTTTGCAAAGGCGGAGCCTGCCCTTGATGTCCGCGCACCGCCACCACAGGCGGCACGCGATCTTGTCGTGGTGGCGCCGGGAGTGCAGGAGCGTTCTCTTGCGGTTGGGGAACTTCCTGGCAGCTTCCTTCTTCTCGTGCGGGCGCCCGGCGAGGTGGGTCGCGCCGGGGGTCCGCGCGCCTTGGCGCCAGGGCACCGTCTTGGTGCGAGGGTGGTGGAGGTGCTCCGTGAGCTACGTCGCCCGCACCTGGCGGTGGGCGAGGCAGCGAGAGGGACGGTGCGGGAGAGCCCCCAGCGGCTTTGACGAGTTCGGCGACGCGGTCCAATCAGTCCTTGTAGAGGTCGTCGACCAGGTGGTAGCGCAGGAGCTCGCGTGCCATGAGCAGCGCGTCCTGCGCGTCTGTGGGTGCACGACGAGCGAGAGACGATGAGCCGGCCGGAGTTAGCGATGGAGTGGCGGTGTGGCCGTCCCGCCGCACAGAGGGGTGCAGCGAAGACGCTTGCTGCTCGTTTCCCGCCGGGCCGGTGGCGGCATTGGCGGCAGGCGACGGAGAACGATGGGGAGGCCCACCGACAAGAGCCGTCTGAGCAAAACGGGCGGCAAGGGCGGCCCGACGCTCGACGCGGGCTTGACGCGCGTCTGCCATGGATGCGGTGGAGCGGTGGAACGTGGATCAATGGAAGGAAAGCTTCTGCGCACCCCTACCTGGCGCGCCAAATGTCGGATTTCGGGTTCTGGCAAAACCCTTAAGGTTTGAACTTTGGGGTGCGCATGAGGATCTCTCCTCGCCCTAGCTCACACGCTCACCATGATCTCAAGGCTCAGCACATCAAACTCGAAGAACAAGGGACACATGGTTTATACTGGTTCGGGCCACCGATGTGGTGTAATACCCTACTCAAGTGTGGTGTGGTGGATTGCCTCTTGGGCTGAGGATGAACAATTAAAAGGGAAGAACAACCTCTTGAGGAGAGGTGTTCTTGGGCTCGATGAGCTTGTGTGTATGAGGATGATCTGAATGGCTCAAGATCAGTTGCCTCCTACTGTGGTGGCTAGCCCTATTTATAGAGGCCCTGGTCCTCTTCCCAAATATTGAGCGGGAAGGGATCCCACAATGGCCAAATTTGAAGGGAGACAACCAGTACAAGTTATCCTGACTATAGGTGGTCTTCGCCTGCCAAAGGCTTTGGTGGTGACACCGTCCTGGGCTCCACGATGACCTCCATCCTGTCGTCCTGCTGGTCTTGGTCTTGTTGCGCCGATATGGAAACCTCTGCCTGATGCCTCGGGACTCCTCGCATGCACTTGCCTCTTTAGCACCAAAGAGGAAACGAGTACATTGCGCGCTCTGGCGCCCGCCTGGTGCCCGCCTGGCCTTGGTCGTCATGGCTTGCGTCACAGGAAGCTCACGAGGTGCCCCCTGCCTTGATCTCTCCGCCCCTCGCGAGCCAGCCTGGTGAGGCCGCCCCCGAGGAGGTCTTGCGTCATCCGCCTCGCGAGGCTTGGCCCCTCGTGAGGGTCTTGCGTGTTTGCTGACGAAGATGGCCATAAAGGGCCGCTGGTGGAGCCACGCCATGGGCCGCAGGCAGGCAAGTCTGGGGACCCCCGTTCCCAGGACGCCGACAGTCAGCTCTCACTGGGTTGTTATCCACCATCTTTACAAAATCCAATCTTAAAAAAACATGGTAGGTGGGACGAAAATTAACTGTGGAACGGAGAATACCAACCGAGACATTAGGAGTAGAGATGTGGAATGTGTCGGCAAGAAAAATTACCATATGTATATGCACGTATAGGGACATTACTTTTGTTAGACTTTTTCCATGTGACAACGCTTGCTTGCCCAATCTGATTACTTCACATGTCCGTATGTTTGACAACATGATAGTCCAGTATGTTCGTACGCACAAATTAATATGTTATGTAAAAACTATTAAATCTCAGCCATTATTATTCTAATCGGGCGGTGCAAATAATATTAACGTATGTGGATGAATATGATAGCTTGTTTGTCTTCTGTATATAATAGATAGATAGATTCTGCTACTGATCGTAAAAGTTTCTGTTTTTCAACAAGATCAAATCAACCATCGTCCAACATGATCGTAAAGGCTTTACTTGGCACAAACACTAATTAAAACAAAAAAACACAATCATAACAGTAGCATAATTTTGTGAACGCACAAAAACAGAAAAAAAGGAAAAAATTATTCATTGGGTTGCCTCCCAACAAACGCATGTGTAGATTTGAAACTATTGCTAATAGGAGTCTTTTCAATAGTTTTAATGGAAGAAAACGCCAAGCTCAAGTTACAAAAAATTGCTTCCAACTTATCAATTCTAGCGGGGCTCTCTTCTACCCTCTCGTTAACTACGGGTTCTTTTTCCCTTAATAATTTAAGAGTATCCCCTACCTTTGACCCAATTTTATTAGAAAGATTATGAATCCTTTTATCTAAATTTTCAATATGTTCTTCGGTGAGCATTTTATTTTCAATAGCATCTAACCTTTGCATAACATGCTCAAAAGTTAAAAATGTTCATTGATAATGATAGGAGGTGATCCCACTAAATTTCCCATAGCATTAAAAGCATCCAAGTGGGGGCACATCAAGAAATTCCCTCCGGTGATAGTATCAAGAACAAATCTATACCAAGTAGTAATGCCCACATAAAAATTCCGAAGGAGAATAGTAGTGGAATGCTTTCAAATAGATCTATTATGAGCATCAAACTCTGTACCAAGCATCTTTTGAATTCTCTCCTCCCCTTTGCTTAAAATTGAGAACCTCATTCTCAGGGGTACACGTAGTAGGTGAAGAACTAGCCATAGCAATAAGGCAGGCAAGCAAGATCACACGGAAACAAAAGATCAAACGAGAAAAAGGCAAATGAAAAAAGAAGGCAAATATTTTTGTATTTTTGTAAAACGTTTTATAAGTGGGGGAGATGAAAACGAGAGGAAAATGGCAGATAATGTAAATTGCAAGGAGATGTGATTTGTGATTGGGTACCTGATAGATGTTGATGATGTCTCCCCGACAACGGCGCCAGAAATTCTTCCTGATTGCTTGTATTTGCGTTGGTATTTCCCCGAAGAGGAGAGGATGATGCAACACAACAACGGTAAGTATTTCACTCAGTTCGGAAACCAAGGTTATCAATCTAGTAGGAGGACCAAGCAACACAATGTAAACAACACTTGCACATAAATAATAAATACTTGCAACCCAATGCGTAAGAGGGGTTGTCAATCCCTCCTCAGTATTGAGATAGATTAAATTGTATGAGATTGGATAAATAGATCTAGCAAAAACACAAAATAAGATAAGTAAAGAAAAAGTGCAGCAAGGTATTTTTGGGTTTTTCGAATAATAGATCTGAAAATAATATGATAGGAAATAGACCCGGGGGCTGTAGATTTCACTAGTGGCTTGTTTCGAGAAAATAGCATACGGTGGGTAAACAAATTACTATTGGGAAATTGATAGAAGAGCAAATAATTATGACGATATCCAAGGCAATGATCATGTATATAGGAATCACGTTGAAGATTAGTAGACCGAAACGATTCTGCATCTACTACTATTACTCCACACATCGAGCGCTACCTAGAATGCATCTAGTGTATTAAGTTCATGGAGAAACGGAGTGATGCAATAAGAAAGATGACATGATGTAGACAAGATCTATTCATGTAGGAATAGACCCCATCTTTTTATCCTTAATGGCAATGATACCTGCATGTCACTTCTTCTTCTGTCACTGAGATTGAGCACCGCAAGATCCAACCCATCACAAAGTACCTCTTCCCATTGCAAGAAAAATCAATCTAGTTGGCCAAACCAAACCAAAGTTTCGGAGAATAAATATGAGGCTATAATAATCATGCATATAAGAGATCATAGAAGACTCAGATAATATTCATAGATGGATCTGATCATAAACTCACAATTCATCTGATTCCAACAAACACAACGCAAAAATTCATTACATCAAATAGATCTCCAAGAACATCGAGGAGAAGATTGTATTGAGAATTGAAAAGAGAGAAGAAGCCATCTAGCTACTGCCTATGGACCCGTAGGTCTGTGGTAACTACTCACGCAGCACTGGAGGAGCACCAATGAAGATGATGAACCCCTTCGTGATCGTGTTCCCCTCCGACAAGGTGCCGGAATAGGGCTCCATATGGGATCTCATGGTTCTGGAACTTGCGGCGGCTAGAATTGTGTTCCGTCGACTCCCCTAGGGTTTCTGGAATATTTGGGTATTTATAGAGCTGAGAGGTGGTGGAGATGACACCTATGGGCCACACTACGCACCAGCGTGCGCTAGGGGCCTATGGCATGCCCTGGTGCCTTGTGGGCCCCACATGCCTCCCCTCCTGCACTTCCTTGGCTCCCAAGTTGTCTTCTGGGTAGATAAAAAATCCAAAAGGTTTCGCTATGTTTGGACTCCGTTTGATATGGATATTCTGCGGAGTAAAAAACGAGAAAAAAACAACAACTGACACTGGGCACTAGGTCAATAGGTTAGTCCCAAAAAATGACATAAAGTTGCTATAAAATGAATATAAAACATCCAAGAATGATAATATAACATCATGGAACAATCAAAAATTATAGATACGTTGGAGACGTATCAATGTGGGCACTGCTTGTCAAGGTCTTTATCTAGCCATATGCGGTACTATTCCAACTATAGACCCTAGCGGTCCATTATTAGAATAGAAGCATATAGTGTCACCACAAGCATATGACTTCGTCTCATATACACATTGTCATATGCCACGGTCTTTACAAATCGAATATCACTACAATTCCACTACCAAAAGAGGAAACATAAATATGTAATTAAGTATGATGAATAGGGCATACAAGTGCCAAGATCCAAATTTATTACACGAAGAGACCACATGGTCCAACATTTATCATGACAGCGGAGGGCTCAAATGGTATGAGTACAGACAAGATCAAATGATGCCTAAGAGACCGGAAAACATAAGAAACGGTCCCAACCCTTCGGTTCCAGAATGATGGTCGGGTCCCGCTAACTACATTCCATCGTCTAGGAACTCCACACAATGATTCCCTATCTCGAATTCCCATTTGAAGAAGTAACTTGCACTTGTTGTTGTTGTGGAAAGTGTGAGTACTTTGGGTACTACAAGCCTCATTACCATTTGTACTAGAACAAACAATACTTTTAGGTGTGGTAGATTTAAGTGGTGAAGTTGCAGCGAGTGACTAAGCAATATTCTACACTTATGTCTATCTTATTCAAGATGAGAGAACATACGTAAATGGGATCGTAGAACGTCCAAGATTTCCTTCATTGACCTTAAGTGGAAAAATACTTACATCTATTTGTTACATAGAACATCTATTATAGTTTCACTTAGAGTGGAAACACCTTCATTGACCTTGGGCAAAATATCCCAGATTTCCTTTGTCGTTTCTAGTTCACTGATATGGCCAAATTGTTCTTTGGTCATGCAATTCTGTAGAATGTCTTGAGCTTGAGCGTGGAGATCTATATTTTTTGTTCTTCATGAGTAAGATCATCGGGGGTCCTCAATCTCAAAGTCATCTAAGACAATTCTCCATAGCTTAGAATCAAGACCTCTGATATGGCTTCTTGTTATGTGCTTCCATTAAGGTGAGCACTCTGGTTAAAAATATGAGTTGACTGAATACATAGTCCTATATCGACAACCTACACACTATGCAGTGAAGATAAACTAATAATAAGGTAGTTACTATAAAACTATGACTAAGGTAACATGAATAACTTGTTGTAGGATTGCAAGTAGGTCTAGAGGGGGGTGATTAGACTACTTGACCAAATAAGAACTTAGACTTTTCCCAATTTTAACTCTTGGCAATTCTAAGCAATTATCACAAGTCTTGTTACACCCGACACATGCAAGTCTAGATAGTAGGCAGCACAAAGTAAAGACTTTGCATATAGACGTAAAGGTGGGGTCGGAGAAAATCAAATGCGATGAAGACACGGTGATTTTTGGCGTGGTTCCGACAGGTGGTGCTATCGTACGTCCATGTTGATGGAGACTTCAACCCAAGGAGGGTATGGTTGCACGAGTCTATAGAGGGCTCCAACCACGAAGAAGCAAACTTGTCCATGCCATCATGGCTTCTGTCCATGAAGGACTAGCCTCACTTGGGGTAGATGGTACGTCCATTTTCCATCATGTTTTCCTACTGCTATTTATAATGTTTTTGGTTGTTATTTCACTTTATGACGCAATTCTAATGCATTTTCTCTCTTAATTTGCAAGATCTACATGGAGAGGGAATTTACCGGCAGCTGGAATTCTGGACCTAAAAGAGCTACAACAGAGATAGCTATTCATGGAGCTCCACATGATCTGAAACTTTGCGGAGATTTTTATTGAATATATAAAAACATTGGAACGAAGAAATACTAGAGGGGGACCACCTACTGCCTGTAAGGCAACAGGGCGCGCCTTGATGCCTTGTGGGGTCCACAGCTGGCCTCTGCCACCTCCTTCTGCTACATGAAGCCATTTTCCCTAAAAAAATTAAGAGGAAGATTTTCGGGATGAAGCGCCGCCGTCTCAAGGAGGAACCTGAGAAGGAGTACTTTTCTCTCTGGTGGAGCGATTCCACCGGGGGTACTTCCCTCCGGGAGGGGGAAATCAAAGCCATCGTCATCACCAATGATCCTCTCATCGTGGAAGGACCAATCTTCATTAGCATCTTTACCAACACCATTTCCTCTCAAACCCTAGTTCATCTCGTATTCAATGTTTGTCCCAAAACTCCAGATTGGTACCTGTGGGTTGGTAGTAGTGTTGATTACATCTTGTAGTTGATGCTAGTTGGTTTATTTCGTGGAAGATTATATGTTCAGATCCTTAAGCATATTCAATACACCTCTGATCTTGAACATGAATATGATTTGTGAGTAGTTACTTCCATTCTTGAGGACATGAGAGAAGTCTTGTTATAAGTAATCATGTGAAGTTGCTATTCGTTTGGTATTTTGATGATATGTACATTGTTCATCCTTTAGTGGTGTCATGTGAACATCGACTACATGGAACTTCACCATACTTGAGACGGAAATATGCCCTAGAGCCAATAACAAAGTTGTTATTTATTTTTCCTTATATCATGATAAATGTTTATTATTCATGCTAGAATTGTATTAACCGGAAACTTAGTACATGTGTGGATACATAGACAAACAGAGTGTCCCTAGTATGCCTCTACTTGACTAGCTCGTTAATCAAAGATGGTTAAGTTTCCTAGCCATAGACATGTGTTGTCATTTGATGAACGGGATCACATCATTAGAGAATGATGTGATGGACAAGACCCATCCGTTAGCTTAGCACTATGATCCTTTAGTTTATTGCTATTGCTTTCTTCATGACTTATACATGTTCCTCTGACTATGGGATTATGAAACTCCCGAATACCGGAGGAACACTTAGTGTGCTATCAAACATCACAACATAACTGGGTGATTATAAAGATGCTCTATAGGTGTCTCCGATGGTGTTTTTTGAGTTCGCATAGATCAAGATTAGGATTTGTCACTCCGTGTATCGGAGAGGTATCTCTGGGCCCTCTTGGTAATGATCATCACTCTAAGCCTTGCAAGCAATGTGACTAATGAGTTAGTTGCGGGATGATGCATTATGGAATGAGTAAAGAGACTTGCCGGTAAAGAGATTGAACTAGGTATGAGATTACCGACGATCGAATCTCGGGCAAGTAACATACCGATGACAAAGGGAACAACGTATATTGTTATGCGGTTTGGCCGATAAAGATCTTCGTAGAATATGTAGGAGCCAATATGAGCATCCAGGTTCCGCTATTGGTAATTGACCGGAGATGTGTCTCGGTCATGTCTACATAGTTCTCGAACCCGTAGGGTCCGCACGCCTAACGTTCGATGATGATTTGTATTATGAGTTATGTGTTTTAATGACCGAAGTTTGGTCGGAGTCCCGGATGAGATCACAGACGTGACGAGGAGTCTCGAAATGGTCGAGACATAAAGATTGATATATTGGACCATGTTATTCGAACACCGGAAGTGTTCCGGATAGTTTTGGGTAAAAACGGAGTGCCGGAAGGGTTACCGGAACCCCCCGGGGGAACTAATGGGCCACCATGGGCCTTATTGGAGAGAGAGGAGGGTAGCCAGGGCAGGCCGCCGCCCCCCCTTAGCAGTCTGAATTGGACAAGGGAAGGGGGGCGACGCCCCCTTCCTACTCCCTCTCCCTCTCCTTCCTTTCCCCTCTCTTCCTTGTGGAGGAATCTTACTAGGACTAGTAGTCCTAGTAGGACTCCCTCTCCTTGGGCGCGCCCCTAGGTCTGGCCGGCCTCCCCCTCCCTCCTTTATATATGGGGGCAGGGGGCACCCTAGAACACACAAGTTTCTCTTAACCATGTGCGGTGCCCCCTCCATAGTTACACACCTTGGTCATATCGTCGTAGTGCTTAGGCGAAGCCTTGTGACGGTAACTTCATCATCACCATCGCCATGCCTACGTGCATGGAACTCTCCCTCGGCCTCAACTGGATCAAGATTTTGAGGGACGTCATCGAGCTGAACGTGTGCTGAACGCGGAGGTGCCGTACGTTCGGTACTTGGATCGGTTGGATCGCGAAGACGTTTGACTACATCAACCGCGTTACTTAACGCTTCCTCTTTCGGTCTACGAGGGTATGTGGACACACTCTGCCCGCTCGTTGCTATGCTTCTCCTAGATAGATTTTGCGTGATCGTAGGAATTTTTTTGAAATACTACGTTCCCCAACAGTGGTATCAGAGCCAGGTTTATGCGTAGATGTTATATGCACGAGTAGAACACAAAGAGTTGTGGGCGATAATAGTCATACTGCTTACCACAAACGTCTTACTTTGATTCGACAGTATTGTTGGATGAAGCGGCCCAGACCGACATTACATGACCGCGTTCATGAGACTAGTTCTACCGACGTGCTTCGCACACAGGTGGCTAGCGGGTGTTAGTTTCTCCAACTTTAGTTGAATCGAGTTTGACTATAGCCGGTCCTTGTTGAAGGTTAAAACAACACACTTGACGAAAAATCGTTGTGGTTTTGATGTGTAGGTAAGAACGGTTCTTGCTAGAAGCCCGTAGCAGCCACGTAAAACTTGCAACAACAAAGTAGAGGACGTCTAACTTGTTTTTGCAGGACATGTTGTGATGTGATATGGTCAAGACGTGATGAGATATAAATTGTTATATGAGATGACCATGTTTTTTAAATTTATCGGCAACTGGCAGGAGCCTTATGGTTGTCTCTTTATTGCATAAGATGCAAGCACCATGTAATTGTTTTACTTTATCGCTATGCGATAGCAATAGTTGCAAAAAGCAATAGTTGGCGAGACGACCATGTGACGACACGTTGATAGAGATCAAGATGATGGAGATCATGGTGTCATGCCGGTGACGATGGAGATCATGACGGTACTTTGGAGATGGAAATCAAAGGCACAAGATGATGATGGCCATATCATGTCACATATTTTGATTGCATGTGATGTTTATCTTTTATGCATCTTATTTTGCTTAGTACGGTGGTAGCATTATAAGATGACCCCTCACTAAATTTCATGGTATGAGTGTTCTCCCTGAGTATGCACCGTTGCGACAGTTTGTTGTGCCGAGACACCATGTGATGATCGGGTGTGATAAGCTCTACGTTCACATACAACGGGTGCAAGCCAGTTTTGCACACGCAGAATACTCAGGTTAAACTTGACGAGCCTAGCATATGCAGATATGGCCTCGGAACACTGAGACCGAAAGGTCGAACGTGAATCATATAGTAGATATGATCAACATAGTGATGTTCACCATTGAAAACTACTCCATCTCACGTGATGATCGGACATGGTTTAGTTGATATGGATCACGTGATCATTTAGATGACTAGAGGGATGTCTATCTAAGTGGGAGTTCTTAAGTAATATGATTAATTGAACTTTGATTTATCATGAACTTAGTCCTGATAGTATTTGCATAACTATGTTGTAGATCAATAGCTCGCGATGTAGCTCCCCGTTTATTTTTGATATGTTCCTAGAGAAAAATAAGTTGAAAGATGATAGTAGCAATGATGCGGACTTGGTCCATGATCTGAGGATTATCCTCATTGCTGCAGAGAAGAATTATGTCCTTGATGCACTGCTAGGTGACAGACCTATTGCAGGAGCAGATGCAGACGTTATGAACGTTTGACAAGCTCGGTATGATGACTACTTGATAGTTTAGTGCACCATGATTTACGGCTTAGAACCGGGACTTCAAAAATGTTTTGAACGACATGGAGAATATGAGATATTCCAAGAGTTGAAATTGGTATTTTAGACTAATGCCCGTGTTAATAGGTATGAGACCTCTGACAAAGTACTTTGCCTACAAAATTGAGGAGAATAGCTCAGCTAGTGAGCATGTGCTCAAAATGTCTGAGTACTATAATCACTTGAATCAAGTGGGAGTTAATCTTCCAGATAAGATAGTGATTGACTGAATTCTCTATTCACTATCACTGAGTTACTAGAACTTCGTGATGAACTATAATATGCAAGGGATAACGAAAACAATTCCCAAGCTCTTCGTGATGCTGAAATCGGCGAAGGTAGAAATCAAGAAAAAGCATCAAGTGTTGATGGTTGACAAGACCACTAGTTTCAAGTAAAAGGGCAAGGAAAAGAATGGGAACTTCAACAAGAATGGCAAGGAAGTTTCCACTCCCGTGAAGAAGCCAAAAGCTAGACCCAAGCCTGAAACTGAGTGCTTCTACTGCAAAGGAAATGGTCAGTGGAAGTGGAACTGCCCTAGATACTTGGCGGATAAGAAGGATGGCAAAGTGAAAAAAGGTATATTTGATATACATGTTATTGATGTGTACTTTACTAGTGTTTATAGAAACCCCTCGGTATTTGATACTGGTTCAGTTGCTAAGAGTAACTCGAAACGGGAGTTGCAAAATAAACAGAGACTAGTTAAGGGCGAGGTGATGATGTGTGTTGGAAGTGATTCCAAGGTTGATAAGATCACCATCGCACACTCCCTTTACCTTCGGGATTAGTGTTGAACCTAAAATAAATGTTATTTGGTGTTTGCGTTGAGCATGAATATGATTGGATCATGTTTATTGCAATATGGTTATTCATTTAAGTCGAAGAATAATTGTTGTTCTATTTACATGAATAAAACCTTCTATGGTCATACACTCAATAAAAATGGTTTATTGAATCTCGATCGTAGTAATACACATATTCATAACATTGGAGCCAAAAGATGCAAAGTTAATATTGATAGTGCAACTTATTTATGGCACTGCCGTTTAGGTCATATTGGTGTAAAGCGCATGAAGAAACTCCATGCTGATGGGCTTTTGGAATCACTTGATGCTTGCGAACCATGCCTCATGGGCAAGATGACTAAAGACTCCGTTCTACGGAACAATGGAGCGAGCAACTGACTTATTGGAAATAATACATGCTGATGTATGCGGTCCGATGAGTGTTGAGGCTCGCGGCAGGTATCGTTATTTTCTGGCCTTCACAGATGATTTGAGAAGATATGGGTATATCTAATTGATGATACACAAGTCTGGAACATTTGAAAAGTTCATAGAATTTCAGAGTGAAGTGGAGAATCATCGTAACAAGAAAATAAAGTTTCTACGATCTGATCGCGGAGGCAAATAATTGAGTTACGAGCTTGGCCTTCATTTAAAACAATGTGCAATAGTTTCACAACTCACGCCACCTGGAACACCATAGCGTAATGGTGTGTCCGAACGTCGTAACCATACTTTATTAGATATAGTGCGATCTATGATGTCTCTTACCAATTTACCACTATCATTTTGGGGTTATGCATTAGAGACAGCTACATTCACGTTAAATAGGGCACCATCTAAATCCGTTGAGATGACACCATATGAACTATGGTTTGGCAAGAAACCTAGGCTGTCGTTTCTTAAAGTTTGGGGTTACGATGCTTATGTCAAAAAGTTTCAGCCTGATAAGCTCAAACCCAAACCGGAGAAGTGCGTCTTCATAGGATACTCAAAAGAAACTGTTGGGTACACCTTCTATCACAGATCTGAAGGCAAGTTCTTTGTTGCTAAGAATGGATCCTTTCTAGAGAAGGAGTTTTTCTCGAAAGAAGTGAGTGGGAGGAAAGTAGAACTTGATGAGGTAATTGTACCTGCTCCCTTATTGGAAAGTAGTTCATCACAGAAAACATTTCCAGTGATTCCTACACCAATTAGTGAGGAAGCTAATGATGATGATCATGAAACTTCTGATCAAGTTACTACCGAACCTCGTCGGTCAACCAGAGTAAGATCCGCACCAGAGTGGTACGGTAATCCTGTTCTGGAGGTCATGTTACTTGACCATGATGAACCTACGAACTATGAGGAAGCGATGATGAGCCCAGATTCCGCGAAATGGCTTGAGGCCATGAAATCTGAGATGGGATCCATGTATGAGAACAAAGTGTGGACTTTGGGTGACTTGCTCGATGATCAACAAGCCATTGAGAATAAATGGATCTTCAAGAGGAAGATGGACGCTAATAGTAGTGTTACTATCTACAAAGCTCGAATTGTCGCAAAAGGTTTTCGACAAGTTCAAGGTGTTGACTACGATGAGATTTTCTCACTCGTATCGATGCTTAAAGTCTGTCCGAATCATGTTAGCAATTGCCGCATTTTATGAAATGGGGCAAATGGATGTCAAAACTGCATTCCTTAATGGATTAATTAAATAAGAGTTGTATATGATGCAACCAGAAGGTTTTCTCAATCCTAAAGGTGCTAACAAAGTGTGTAAGCTCTAGTGATCCATTTCTGGACTGGTGCAAGCATCTCGGAGTTGGAATGTACGCTTTGATAGTGTGATCAAAGCATATGGTTTTATACTATTTTTGGAGAAGCCTGTATTTACAAGAAAGTGAGTGGGAGCACTACAAACTTTCTGATAAGTATATGTGAATGACATATTGTTGATCGGAAATGATGTAGAATTTTTCTGGAAAGCATAAAGGAGTGTTTGAAAGGAGTTTTTCAAAGAAAGACCTCGGTGAAGCTTCTTACATATTGAGCGTCATGATCTATAGAGATAGATCAAGATGCTTGATAAGTCTTTTCAATGAGTACACACCTTGACAAGTTTTTGAAGTAGTTCAAAATAGGAACAGTCAAAGAAGGAGTTCTTGCCTGTGTTGCAAGGTGTGAAGTTGAGTAAGACTGAAAGTCATTCCCTATGCCTCAGCCATAGGTTCTATAGAGTATGCCATGCTGTGTACCAGACCTATTTAATACCCTGCCCTTAGTTTGGCAAGGGAGTACAATAGTGATCTAGGAGTAGATCACTGGACATTGGTCAAAATTATCCATAGAGCACTAAGGAAATATTTCTCGGTTATGGAGGTGATAAAGAGTTTGTCGTAAAGAGTTATGTTGATGCAAGCTTTGACACCGATTTGGATGACTCTGAGTCTCGATCTGGATACATATTGAAAGTGGGAGCATTGATCTAGAGTAGCTCCGTGCAGAGCATTGTAGACATAGAAATTTGCAAAATACATACGGATCTGAATGTGGCAGACCCATTGACTAAACCTCTCTCACAAGCAAAACATGATCACACCTTAGTACTCTTTGGGCGTTAATCACATGGCGATGTGAAGTAGATTATTGACTCTGGTAAACCCTTTGGGTATTGGTCACATGGCGATGTGAACTATAGAGTGTTAAATCACATGACGATGTGAACTATTGGTGTTAACTCACATGGCGATGTGAACTAGATTATTGACTCTAGTGCAAATGGGAGACTGAAGGAAATATGCCCTAGAGGTAATAATAAAGTTGTTATTTATATTTCCTTATATGATGATAAATGTTTATTATTCATGCTAGAATTGTATTAACCGGAAACTTAGTACATGTGTGGATACATAGACAAACAGAGTGTCCCTAGTATGCCTCTACTTGACTAGCTCATTAATCAAAGATGGTTAAGTTTCCTAGCCATAGACATGTGTTGTCATTTGATGAAAGAGATCACATCATTAGAGAATGATGTGATGGACAAGTCCCATCCGTTAGCTTAGCACTATGATCGTTTAGTTTATTGCTATTGCTTTCTTCATGACTTATACATGTTCCTCTAACTATGAGATTATGCAACCCCTGAATACCAGAGGAACACTTAGTGTGCTATCAAATGTCACAACGTAACTGGGTGATTATAAAGATGCTCTACAGGTGTCTCCGATGGTGTTTGTTGAGTTGGCATAGATCGAGATTAGGATTTGTCACTCCATGTATCGGAGAGGTATCTCTGGGCCCTCTCGGTAATGATCATCACTGTAAGCCTTGCAAGCAATGTGACTAATGAGTTAGTTGCAGGATGATTCATTATGGAACGAGTAAAGAGACTTGCCAGTAACGAGATTGAACTAGGTATGAGGATACCGACGGTCGAATCTCGGGCAAGTAACATACCGATGACAAAGGGAACAACGTATGTTGTTATGCGGTTGGACCGATAAAGATCTTCGTAGAATATGTTGGAGCCAATATGAGCATCCAGGTTCCGCTATTGGTTATTGACCGGAGATGTGTCTCGGTCATGTCTACATAGTTCTCGAACCCGTAGGGTCCGCACGCTTAACGTTCAATGACGATTTGTAGTATGAGTTATGTGTTTTGATGACCGAAGTTTGTTCGGAGTCCCGGATGAGATCACGAACGTGATGAGGAGTCTCGAAATGGTCGCGACATAAATATTGATATATTGGACCATGTTATTCGGACACTAGAAGTGTTCCGGGTAGTTTTGGGTAAAAAGGGAGTGCCGCAAGGGTTACCGGAGCCCCCCGGGGGAACTAATGGGCCACCATGGGCCTTATTGGAGAGACAGAAGGGCAGCCAGGGGAGGCCGCCCCCCCCTTAGCAGTCCGAATTGGACAAGGGAAGGGGGGCGCCCCCTTTCCTACTCCCTCTCCCTCTCCTTCCTTCCCCTCGCTTCCTTGTGGAGTAATCCTACTAGGACTAGTAGTCCTAGTAGGACTCCCTCTCCTTGTGCGCGCCCCTAGGTCCGGCCAGCCTCCCCCTCCCTCCTTTATTGCGGGGGCAGGGGGCACCCTAGAACACACAAGTTTCTCTTAACTGTGTGCGGTGCCGCCTCCACAGTTACACACCTTGGTCATATCGTCGTAGTGCTTAGGCGAAGCCCTTCGCTGGTAACTTCATCATCACCGTCGCCACGCCATCGTGCTAATGGAACTCTCCCTCAGCCTCAACTGGATCAAGAGCTTGAGGGACGTCATCGTGCTGAACGTGTGCTGAACACGGAGGAATCATACTTTCGGTACTTGGATCGGTTGGATCGCGAAGACGTTCGACTACATCAACCGCGTTACTTAACGCTTCCACTTTCGGTCTACGAGGGTATGTGGACGCACTCTCCTCGCTCGTTGCTATGCTTCTCCCAGATAGATCTTGCATGATCGTAGGAAATTTTTTGAACTACTACGTTCCCTAACAACTTGGGCCTAAGGGAAAGCATTGGGGAGAAATAAGTGGATGATGGGTTGCGAGAGTGACAGAAGCTTAAACCCTAGTTTATACATTATTCCGTAAGTGGCTGATTTGGATCCATAAATTTCATGTTATGTTTAGATTTATCTTAATTCTTCTTTCGTAGTTGCGGATGCTTGCAAGAGGGGGTAATCGTAAGAGGTTGCTTGTTCAACTAAGAACAACACCCTAGCACCGGTCCACCCACATATCAAATTATCAAAGTAGCGAACACGAATCAACTAAACATGATGAACGTGACTAGACAAAAATTACCATGTTTCCTCGAGAACACTTTGCTTATTATAAGAGAATTTTCTGGCTTATCCTTGCTACTTGTCCGCTGCTTTGGGATTTCCCCGAAGAGGAGAGATGTAGCAAAGTAGAGATAAGTATTTCCCTCATTTAAGAACCAATATTATCAATCTAGTAGGAGAATAACACAGAACCTCGTGAACAACACATGCACACACAAAAGCAAATACTTGCACCCGACGCAAACAAGAGGGTTCTCAATCCCCTTGGCGGTTACTTGCAAGGATTAAATCTCGTAGTGGTAGACAGATAAATTGCAAAGATAAAATAAAAGTAAATAGAAAATTGCAACAAGTTTTTGTTTTTGTTTTTGTACATGATAAAGGTAGACCCGAGGGCCATAGTTTTCACTAGAAGCTTCTCTCTCGAGCACATACATATGGTGGGTGAACAAATTACTGTTGGAAAATTGATAGAGAAGTGCATAGTTGTGATGATATTCAAGGCAATGATCATGTATATAGGCATCATGTCCGAGACAAGTAGACCGACTCCTTCCTGCATCTACTAATATTACTCTACCAATCGACCGCTATCCAGCATGCATCTACGGTATTAAGTATAAAACATAGTAACGCCTTAAGCAAATGACATGATGTAGAAGGGGAAACGTTTCTCTGGGAATCACTGTGTGGGATGTACCTACGAACGGAAACGATTGAGCATGCATAATTGTATCTGATGGCTAGCCCGATGGCACACGAGCTCATTTTGCGCAGCGTGTGTGACCGGAGGGCCTATCCCCGATGGTTTCTGGGTCGTGTGGGAAGGAACCCCCTATCGCCCACACTCACCAGGCGACGGTTTAAAATGTCGTCGCGGAAAGGGGTTAAAAACCATTTGCATAGCAGCTCACCAGTGGCACATCCAACTTGGATTCCTTGACGGACTCGGTACCTTCGTGCATATCAACCAAACTACCCCAAATTTCCTTTACATTCTCAAGGCGGATGATTTTGTTTGAATTCTTCGGGGCACAATCCATTGAAGAGAATATCACAACCTTGAGCATTGTATTGCAACATCTTCAATTCTTCCGCGGTCGCTTCACGATCCGGTTCTCTACCATCTTCATAGAATTCACCTTGCAAGCCAACACGCACAATAGCCCAAACGGCGGGGTTATGACCAAGAATATGCATTTTCATCTTATCCTTCCTGTTGGGGAACGTAGTAATTCAAAAATTACGATCACGCAAGATCTAACTAGGAGATGCATAACAACGAGAGGGGAGAGTGTGTCTACGTACCCTCGTAGACCGAAAGTGGAAGCGTTTATCAACGCGGTTGATGTAGTCGTAAACCTTCACGATCCGTCCCGATCAAGTACCGAACATACGGCACCTCCGTGTTCAGCACACGTTCAGCTCGATGACATCCTCGCCTTCTTGATCCAGCAAGACGGGCGAAGTAGTAGATGAGTTCTGGCAGCACGACGGCGTGGTGACGGTGTTGGTGAAGAACAATCTCCGCAGTGCTTCGCCTAAGCACTACGGAAACTATGACAGAGGATAAACTAGAGGGAACGGGGTTGCCAGCACACGGCTTGGTGTTTCTTCATGTGTCTTGGGTGCTAGCCCTACCCCTCTATTTATATATTGAGCCTTGGGGTCGAACCTTGGAGTAAAAGCCTCCTCAAAGTCGGTTTTGCCCGAAAGGCAAGAGTCCTTCTCGGACTCCAGGGCTAGACGCCAGGGTTCCCGGCATCTACCCCCTAGACGCCAGGGTTCCTGGCGTCTAGCCTCTGGTCTCCACAAAACTTCCTTTTGCACTTTCCAAAAGCCTCGTGGGCTTTCCCCTTTGGCCCAAATAAAGTGTTCTCGTACCCAAACATTTCGGGAGAAATCCGGAACCCCTTCCGGAGACCAAACACTATTATCCCATATATCAATCTTTATCTTTGGACCATTCCGGATTTCCTCGTCATGTCCGTGATCTCATCCGGGACTCCAAACAACATTCGGTCACCGACATACATAACTCATATAATACTATATCGTCAACGAACGTTAAGCGTGTGGACCCTTCGGGTTCGAGAACTATGTAGACATGACCGAGACACCTCTTTAGTCAATAACCAATAGCGGAACCTAGATGCCCATATTGTTTCCTACATATTCTATGAAGATCTTTATCGGTCGAACCGCATAACAACATACATTGTTCCCTTTGTCATCGGTATGTTACTTGCCCGAGATTCGATCATCGGTATCCTCATACCTAATTCAATCTTGTTACCGGCAAGTCTCTTTACTCGTTCTGTAATGCATCATCCCGCAACTAACTCATTAGTCACATTGCTTGCAAGGCTTTATAGTGATGATCATTATCGAGAGGGCCCATAGATACCTCTTTGATACACGGAGTGACAAATCCTAATCTCGATCTATGCCAACTCAACAGACACAATCGGGGACACCTGTAGAGCATCTTTATAATCACTCAGTTACATTGTGATGTTTGATAGCACACTAAGTGTTCCTCCGGTATACGGGAGTTGCATAATCTTATAGTCATAGGAACATGTATAAGTCATGAAGAAAGCAATAGCAATAAACTAAACGATCATAGTGATAAGCTAACGGATGGGTCTTGTCCACCACATCATTCTTTAATGATGTGATCCCATTCATCAAATGACAACACATGTCAATGGCTAGGAAACATAACCATCTTTGATTAACGAGCTAGTCAAGTAGAGGCATACTAGGGACACTCTGTTTGTCTATGTATTCACACATGTACTAAGTTTCTGGTTAATACAATTCAAGCATGAATAATAAACATTTACCATGATATAAGGAAACATAAATAACAACTTTATTATTGCCTCTAGGGCATATTTCCTTCACTTCCAACTAGCAAATTTTGTACCATCAAAATAAGGACCTCTACGGTGATAGTTACCCTTCACTACAAAAAAAGACACATCCGTGACATTTTGGGCGGAACGAAATTTTTTTCTGTGATACTTATGACACTTCTATGATGATAATTGTGACAAAACCCAGTATCATCATAGATGTGGTGGGATCCTACTTCTGTGACAAAAAATCATGACAGAAAATGGGCTTTTCGTCCTGGGCGGGACAGAGACGCAGCTGCATGACATTCTTTGGGCCGTCCATGACGGAGAAAACCGTGGTAGAAGCGAGGGCGAGAATAATATCGGGGAGTTCCCGGTTACGGTGGGTGGTCAGGGGCCGAGCGATGCGTGTTTCTCTCGTACACGTACGCGCGTGGGTGCGAGGCATTGGGCTCTAACTGAACCCGAGCGAGGCATTCGCCTACTGAACCCGAGCGATTGCACTGCAGGCTACGCATTACTGAACCTGAGCGATCGATCGATGGCTGTTAACAGAACCCGATCGAGCGATTCCTTCGCTACTGCTGCTAACTAAAGCTGATCGAACCTGCTGCCTCTTGATGAACAGTGAGCGTTGTTGGGGGTTTGGATGAACAGTTCCCGGTGGGGGGTTGGATGAACAGGAACCCGTGGTAGTAGATGCCGTTGCCGCTGGATGAACAAGACCCCGATCGATCGAGCCAGTGGATGAATAGGAGCGCGTGGAGGGCTGGATGAACAGGACCCCGTGGAGGGCTAGTTGAACAGTAGCCGGTGGAGGGCTGGATGAACAATAGCCCGTGGAGGGGTGGTTGAATAGGACCCCGTGGAGAGGGCTGGTTGAACAGTAGCCGGTGGAGGAGCACACGGTGGAGGCTGGATGAACAGGTGCCCGTGGATGAACAGTCACAGGTGGAGGCTGGAGGAGGTCGACGGTGGATGAACAGTTGCCCGTGGAGGTTGGAGGAGGTCAACGGTGGAGATGAACAGTATCCCGTGGAGTCCCGTTTTGCGGTTCGCCACACCCCTCCCAATGAACAGGACCCCCGTTTCGACCATAGCGCTCCAACACAAGTCCGTTTCCTCCATTTTGCGGTACGCCACACCCCTCCCGATCAACAGGACCTCGTTTCGACCGTAGGAGGTCCAAGAGAAGTCCGTTTCCTCCGTTTTGCGGTACGCCAGACCCCTCCCGATGAACAGGATCTCGTTTCGACTGTGGCCGGTTGAACACAAGGCTGTTTCCTTCGTTCTGCGGTACACCAGGCCTCATTTCCATTGGCTGTTCCGTCCAAGCTGGTTGGCTCCCGATGAACAGCACGCGTTGTGTTGCCTCCCGATGAACATGACGCATTCCGTTGCCTCCCCATGAACACGATGACGACGCAGTTTCTCCGTTCTGACCCAGCCATGTACACGAGCAATGGCCGTACGTATGCGCGAGTAGGCATTCGAGACCCCGCCCATATGTACGTACGTGGACGTATTTACTTTCTTGCACCCTGACCACTGTACGTACGTGTACATGCTACATGTGCGCCTCTACTACGACACGTGCCCTTCCTTACACGGCCACGGTTCATCGCTGCAGCATGCAGACAGACCGATCTTATGTACGTACAAGTTCGCGACCAGAATGACAACGCTACGTACGCTTCGACCAGGTGGGTCCCGACTGTCAAGCACTTCCTTGCGTGCGAAGATGTAGCTGGTGGGTCCCAGGAGTCAGGGAGGTGAATCATTTTTTTGCCCGTAATATGGACGCACATCCTTGTGTGCGAAGATGTAGCTGCTGGGTCCCAGCTGTCCGGGGGGAATGTTTTTTTTTGCAAAATACGGTGGCCCGTACGGTGGGTCCCTGTTGTCAGGTGGAGGAATAATTATTTTGTGCGTCATAAGGAGGCACTTCCTTGCTGCGGCCGTAGACCCAGCTGTCAGCCTCTCCACGTACAGTACTCTTCCGATGGAAGTCATTCGTTGACCACATTGACCACGCCGCGCCGAGAGCACCAGGGCGGTGGATGACGGCGAGGCCTAGGAAGGGGACAACGCGGAGCCGGGGAAAACGCGGCAGTGGATGCCCACGCGGAGAGGAGTACGAGGGTTCACTGATTCGGCTGTGGTGTGAGGCTGCCATCGCCGCAGAATAACAGGGGGTGTGGGTGAGTAGAGGGATGGCCTGGCCAGCGGTGGGAGTAGTAGGGGGCGGTGATGCTTCCGCGGCATAACAGCTGGCCACCGGAGGCAGGAGCACGCGGCACTACCGGTGCTGGTTTGGGCGGCTGGAGCAAGAAGACCAGAGGTTGAAGAAGCACTACAGCCGTTGGATGGACATTGTACGATCACTGGAGCTAGAATCGTTCATATTGACTAAGTTGACAAAGCCCTTCGTCCTCGTCAACTTAGTGGGCCCACAAGTCAGCATCCCACTATGCTGGGTCCCAGCTAGCAGGGGTATTCATTTTTTTGTGCATAATAAGGAGGCACTTCCTTGCGTGCCTAGATATAGGTGGTGGGTCTGACCTGTCAGTGGGGGGAACGTTTTTTTCGCGAAATACAGAGGCCCTTTCGGTGGGTCCCAAATGTCAGGTGGAGGAATCATTATTTTGCGCGTAATAAGGAGGCATTTCCTTGTGTGCGGCCGTGGACCCAGCTGTCAGCCTCTCCACGTATAGTCCATGTCCGATGGATGTCGTTCGTTGAACACGTTGACCAAGCCGCGCCGAGAGCGCCAGGGCGGTGGACGACGGCGAGGCCTAGGAAGGGAACGACAAGGAGCCGGGGAAGACTCGGCAGTGGTTGCCCATGCGGTGCGTGTCGGTGTCAAAACCGGCGGATCTCGGGTAGGGGGTCCCGAATTGTGCGTCTAAGATCGATGGTAACCGGAGACGGGGGACACGATGTTTACCAAGGTTCGGGCCTTCTATATGGAGGTAATACCCTACTTCCTGCTTGACTGATCTTGATGAACATGAGTGTTACAAGAGTTGATCTACCACGAGATCGTAATGGCTAAACCCTAGGAGCCTAGCCTATATGAATATGGTAATGAATGTGTCCTATCCGGACTATGCTCTCCGGTTTATATAGACACCGGAGATATCTAGGGTTACATGGGGTCGGTTACATAAGAAGGAATCTTCACAGCTGGTCGCCTAGCTTGCCTTCCACGCAAAGGAAAGTCCAATCCGGACACGGGTATGGTCTTCGGTCTTTACGTCTTCACAGCCCATCAGTCCGGCCCAATGAATAACAGGCCGGACGCCCGAGGACCCCTTAGTCCAGGACTCCCTCAGTAGCCCCTGAACCTGGCTTCAATGACGAGGAGTCCGGCGCGCAGATTGTTTTCGGCATTGCAAGGCGGGTTCCCTCCTTCCGAACTCCGGAATAGTCTTCGGATGTAGTAGATATATCCGGACCTGTGTATATAATTACAGAAAATACAATATTGCATGAGTCTAATTTGTTGATAACTGTTTATGACATCCCATCACGCCTGCCCAGTTACTATTTCCAACCGTTGGCTGGCACGTCGCCCCACGTCTCCGGACGCGGTTTACTGGCACGTCTGGCCAAGGCAGAGATCGTGTTCCCTTGTTCACGGGATTTTCATTAATGCAAGCGTGGGTAACCCAACCGTCCCCTGGGTACAACTCTCTGGGATAGGTAAGTTTCGAGACCCAGGTGGATACGCTTAGTATTTGGGGTCTTTATATAGGGTCCCAGACTCGTCTTCTCCCTTTGTGCTTGCTTCTTCCTCAACCCTAGCCACCCCAAGTTCCAACCCTCGGGTTCCCATCGCCACCAGCCCTAATCATGTCCGGATCCAGCCGTCAAGGCCGATGGGTGGCTTCTTCTGTCACAGAGGAGGATATTGCGAAGCTCCGCGCAGCGAGGTATCTGACCCCGGAAATCCTTCATCAGCTTCCTGCACAGGGGAAGGTCGTTCCTACCCCCAAATCCGGCGAGAGGGTAGTGTTTGTGTCCCACTTCCTCCATGGGTTAGGGTACCAGGTGTCTACAGAGGGGCGAGAATGCTGATTCCCACACTGTACCAGGTGTGTGCAGAGGGGGGGCGAGAGCGGGGAGCCCGACGGTGATACCCGCCCTGAGGACGAATTAGACGCTGTGTTCGGGGAAACCGAAACTCTTTTGCCCAAGGGCAAAAATGCGGAGGAAGCTCTCCATGGCGAAAAGCGGGCTGCTTCCGAAGATCAGGAGGGGAAGCCTTCCAAGAGAGGAAAAATGCCATCGTAAGTGAGGCTGGGGCACTTTAAACGTACCTCATTCTTTTCCTATTAGTGAAGTAATCATCCGACATATGCACATCCACACAGGTTAACGCCTGGTGTTTCTCAATCGTCCTCCTCCTCGGGAGACCTTCTTCCGGAGATGATGGAGAGTGACACGCCATCTCCGGCTTCTTCGCCCAACTGGGGGGATGATACCGAGGTATCGTCCCGAAGGGCTCCTCCCCATCGTCAAGCGGTGCAGGAAACGAAGAAGGCGTTATCCGAAGGTGGTGCCTCTGTCACCCTGGGTTCGGGAATCAAGAATGACGGCGCTGAACCGTCCGGTTTACAGCCGGAGATGATTCTGGGGGAGAGTAAGCAGATTCCTTCAAAGGAATGCCGTACTCCGGCGGTGGTTTCCGAAGACCCCGGAGTGCCGGAAATGCTGACGGACATGCTGCGGCGAGCGTCCATTTCAGAGAAGCACCGTGCCTTGATGGTTACGGTGGTCAAAAAGGTTCAATCCACGAAAAGGGGATTGAACGAGGCCTTCTCGAGCCTTCTAAGAGGTTTTGAGGTTTGTGATGTAGTTTTGCCAGTTGAATGATATTGATAGAATGCACCTGTTGTATATGCAGTAGCCCCTGAGACTCAGATTGCCTTCCGAAGGGAGCGATCGGAGGATCAAAAAGATATGCTCAGTTACTAACCTTGATTTAACATGGAATACAGGCTGCCTCCCCTCCTATGGCTACCCGAAATACGGAAGTGGCCGAACTACAGCGAAAGCTGGATATTGCAGAAGATGACATTGCATTGATCAACAGGCGTCTTGACGACTCGCAAGGTATATATTGCGAGCATTCCTTACACCAATGTTCTTGCAATGTAGGCCTGAAGCCGAAGAGGGTTTTATATGAAATGTGCATGATTGCAGATGGTGCTGCCGCCGTTGAAGCTCTTCGGGCGGAGCTAGCCCGGGCCAAGGAGCAGGCCCGGTGTAGTGATGCGGCTGCCGAGAAGGCATCGGCTGATCTAAGAGCCAAACAGGCAGCTCGGCGCCGAAGTGAGGAGAAAATATCCGCACTAGCGCTTGAATTGAAGAATACTGCAAGTCGCTATGAATTCCTTGAGAAGGAGAATAAAGCCAAAATGGCTGAACTTGATAAGGCCGTACGAGAGGCGAGTGAAGCTCGGTCTGAATCTAGGGTAGCTCGTGAAGAGATTCGGCAGGCTAAGGAGATAGCGGCCGGTAAGCCGTTTTGCTTCAGATTAAGTTTGGCGATCCGGACTATGCTCAGCAAAACCAGGTCTGGAGTTCTCCAACTGAATTTTTGGACTTGCCAAAGAGTTCTTCCGATGCAGTGCAATTTTACCAAGCGCAAGGGGGGTAAGCAACGGAGAAGCTTTTCTGGTCACAATTTGGCGCATCAAAGCGCCCTCTGTTGCCAAATGAACAGATGTCCCAGTGGGCCGAGCTTCATAGGATATCCAGCGACGCCATGAAGAACGTCATAATCCGGTTGTGGCCGAGTGAGCCTGTTTCCAAGAGCTATTTTGGCCTGGTGCGGTGTCTTGTTGATGCGGTGCCGCGTATCGATGCTGCGAAGCGGTCGGCATGCACTGAGGGTGCATGGATGGCCTTTGCCCGATTCAAGACGTTCTAGGGGAAGATGAAGGCCGTCGATGTTGCGGCGAAGAGTCCGCCCAAGGGCAAGGACCGTAATGAGCCGGAGCATTATTTTGAAGACGTCCTGGAAGCCGCCCGCCTGATAGAGGGTCAATGCTCGAAGAACATAATGTTCGAGTGAGGTGTATTAGAATTGTAAAAGACAATTTTATAATTGACCTATTTTATATTTTTGCTCCAAAGCTTGAATTCCTCTTGTGCGGCCGTTTTAATATAATCTGAAAGTTTTCCAGTCATCGGCTTGAGCCCCCTCGTAGGAAGTACGGGGGTGTTCGAAAAAGCATTTAATCACTCTTTATCCAATGTCTTGGTCCATAAAGGAGGTGATAATGCAGCAAACCAGCCAATCGGACTATAAGGCGTTAACACTTTCACTTAGCCATAGGAGTTTCACGGTGGGGCTACGACATAGCTCCTGGTATGTATGAGGCGTATAATGCCTTTGATCTGAAAAATATCCCTCGTGTGACACGGAGAATCGCTAAGGATTCCAAGAAGTCGTCAAGTGGTTGACCAGCTCTCGCCGCATCATGACAGTCAGTTTTCGGCTTTCTCTACTGAGGTGCTCGTCCGGTTTAGACCAGGGCACAATCGGAGTAGTTCTCCCTTTACTACCCTAGCCGATAGAGCGGAACGTAGGGTAGCAAGCACAGGAGCTGGGCAACCCAACTATTGACCCAAGACAATGATTCGGAGTTGATGCATATAAGGCCAAACTTGCGACGCCGAAGTACGCTATAGAGTTGTTCGGACTTTTACTGGCGACTCTTTCGCTCCCATACCGAGCCCCTGGCAGGGTATGCCGAGGTGCATCTGTAACGCAGCCGTTGAGGCCGTACTCATTGTTGAAAGAGTATGAAAGATTAGTTCGGACGAGGTTTACTGGGAGCAGAGCAATACGCCAATGAAGAATTTATGTATATATATAATAATAAAAAAGAAACCACAAGCCCGGCTATTTGACATGCTCGGGGGTCGGGAACAGAGGAAAAAGGGCATAGTAGAGGCTCGGAATAAAGAGTGTGGTTGAAGGCTGCGAGGGCTTCTACGTCCAGACAGTCGACAATTTGGTTCTTTTTTACAAAGAACCTAGTCCATAGCTCCCTGGCTGACTCACCGGGCTGCTGGACAATATGACTTAAGTCATCGGCATCTAGTGGCCGGACATATGTTCCTTGGAAGTTGTCTCGAAAGGTATCTTCCAAGTCCTTCCAGCTACAAATAGAATTTTCTGGCAAACTATTTAGCCAGTACCGAGCTGGCCCTTTAAGCTTGAGAGGTATGTATTTAATGGCATGAAGGTCGTCTCCGCGAGCCATCTGGATATGGAGGAGGTAATCCTCAATCCATACCGTGGGATCTGTTGTTCCATCATATGATTTGATGTTAATGGGTTTAAACCCGTCTGGAAATTCATGCTCCATTACCTCGTCGGTGAAGCAGAGAGGGTGTGCGGCTCCTCTATGTTGAGCCACACTGTGAAGCACCTCCGGCGGACTCCATTTACGGAGTTCGGACCGGGCGTGGTCGGCTCTGTTGTGTCCGAATAGGTGACCGTCATCACTGGTCGGGGTATGTCCCCGCGATCTGTGTATTGACTTCGTGTGTCCTGTTCTACCCTTCAAGTCCTGTTGGATGTCGCGAGTGTTCCCCCGAGCTGTTTTGTTCTTGCTTTGATGGCCAGATGGGTTGGTATGGTGCTCTGCTTGGGCTGCTGCTTTATCCGGACCAAACTATGGTCGGCCTACAGCCTTATTCGATGGTGGTGTGGGCTCCAACGCCCTGCCATCGTATTGAGAGGGCCACCTGCTCTTGGGGTGTCTCTTTTCTGGGCCAATAAGGCCGTATTCTTCGGCAGTCAAGACCTCGGTCCATCTATCATTGAGCAAATCTTGGCTCGCATGAAGCTGCAGCTGCTTCTTTCTTAAGCTCCTTGCAGTGGCTATGAGCTGTTGTTTATCGCGCTCCTGTTGGAGAGGTTCCTTAGGCACGATAAAAATCCTCATTGTCGAGGATCTCCTCTTCCTCGGAGAGTGGGAGATAATTGCTATCCTCTGAGTCTCCATATGTTGCCTGTTCATCAAGGTTGTCTCGCCCACCTTCCTGTTCCTCCTGTTCGGATCCTTCCTCAACAGGGTCTTCAACGTCCGGAGTGTTGTCTTCTCCGGTGCTGGTATTATTTTCTCTTGAGCATCGTGACTTAGAGTGGCACAGGGCACGCCGGTGTTCGGACTGTGTACCAGGAGATTTATCCTCAACTGGGTCTTCCTTGTCATCGCCGAAAGCGTCGTTGGGTGTGTCTATCATGCACACGTCGTACCATGAAGTGGCCACCCCGCGTCTAGCGGGTAGTGAGTTCTGGCCTTGCCCCTCATCGTCGTCCATACTTTTGATGTCTTCGGGGCCGAGGTCGAGCGTGTTGGTTGGTTCTTCGACAGTGGCTATGAAGTGGGTGGCGGGTGGGAAGCAAAATTCTCCATCATCAGTCGTGAGTTCGAACCGAACATAGTTCGGTGGTGAGTCGCCTGCCAGAGATAGGTTTTTTAGTGAGTTTGGTACATCGCCCATGGGCGAGTGTTGGAAGACGTCTGCGGTGCTGAACTTGAGGATCGATAACCGATCGAGTTCAGTATCTGCGGACTCGCAAGGTTCGGAACTTGTTGCCGGGGACGAGTCCGGGGTTCCGCTGATGCGGATATCATATGCAGTAGAGTCTGTGAGCGGCTCCAACGCCGCGGAATCGGTAGCCCCCGTGATGGGGTTGAGCTTCCCATCCTGGGACGACTTGATCTGCTCCGGATCTAAGGCCAGAGTTGCTGCGGGAGCTATCTCCTGGATGCGGCCCGATGACAGGTTTAAGCCATGTCCATCGGGGCGGCGGGGAGCGATTGCTGCAGTGTCGAATCCGTCGAACATCAAGTCTCCACGGATGTCCGCAACGTAGTTCAAGTTCCCGAATCTGACCTGATGGCCAGGGGCGTAGCTGTCGATCTACTCCAGATGGCAAAGCGAGTTGGCCCACAGTACGAAGCTGCCGAACACGAAGATCTGTCCGGGGAGAAAGGTTTCTCCCTGGACAACGTCATCATCGACGATTGAAGGGGCCATCAAACCTTTTGTCGACGAGACAGTGGAACTCTCAATGAAAGCACCAATGTTGGTGTCAAAACCGGCGGATCTCGGGTAGGGGGTCCCGAACTGTGCGTCTAGGATCGATGGTAACAGGAGACGGGGGACATGATGTTTACCCAGGTTCGGGCCCTCTCTATGGAGGTAATACCCTACTTCCTGCTTGATTGATCTTGATGAATATGAGTGTTACAAGAGTTGATCTACCACGAGATCGTAATGGCTAAACCCTAGGACCCTAGCCTATATGAATATGGTAATGAATGTGTAATATCCGGACTATGCTCTCCAGTTTATATAGACACCGGAGAGATCTAGGGTTACATGGGGTCGGTTACATAAGAAGGAATCTTCATAGCTGGTCGCCTAGCTTGCCTTCCACGCCAAGGAAAGTCCAATCTGGACACGGGTATGGTCTTTGGTCTTTACGTCTTCACAGCCCATCAGTCCGGCCCAATGAATAACAGGTCGGACGCCCGAGGACCCCTTAGTCTAGGACTCCCTCAGTGGATACGAGGGTTTACTGGTCCGGCTGCCGTCGCCGGAAAATAACAGGAGGTGTGGGTGAGTAGAGGAATGGCTTGGCCAGCAATGGAGTAGGGTGGGGCGGTGCGGCCTGTGCGGCAGCACAGCCGGCCACGGGAGGCAGGAGCAGGCAGTCCCACCAGCGCTGGTTTGGGCGGCTGGGGCAAGAATATCAGATATTGAAGAAGCAGCACGGTCGTTGGATGCTGCTGCTAGAATCGTTTGTGGACTAAGTTGACAAAGCCTTTCGTACACGTCAACCTAGTAGACCCACAATTCAGCCTCCAAATCTGTCCCAAACAGCATACAGCCCGAAATTTCTAGCCAGGTTCAAATTAATATAAAAACTAAACATACCTTAATTTAAATCCAATGAAATTTGACCAGCACAAAAACAATGAAATTTAAAATATCAAAATCCAAAAGAAAAAAGTATTTTGGAACTAATTACCTGTTTGCTGTATTTTTTTCATTTTACAACCCATTTATTATTACCTATAACCCATTTCTTATTATTTATAGCCCATTTTCTGGGAAAATGCATCCCTCCTCATCTTGAAAGATTTCCGGCCTAGCAGGGCATAGAAAAGCAAGTAGGCCTACGTTGGTTATTCTGCAAAAAACAAAATAGCTGGGCTAACCATTTTCAGAAAGGAAAAAAACAAACTGGGCTGGTCATGTGCTAAACATATGAAATAAAAGCCTGGGCTAGACGGGCTACAGCTCCCGCACACCCAGTTGATACCCTTCTTCGTCTCGAAAAAACAAAATTACTGCCCGTGCTGCTGGGTCCCTACTGTCATCCTCACCATGCACAGTCAGCTCCTTATTCCTCTCGGTTGTTGACCATGTTGACAACACCGGAGGGCGGCGCCGCGGCGAGCGAACCAAGGTGGAGGACGATGGTGAGGCCTCGGATGGGAACGAATAGGAGCCAGGGAAGATGCACAGAGTTTTAGGGTGCGATGTGGCCATGATGCGTGCGCGGCAGCACAACCAGCTATGGGAGGCGGGAGCAGGCGCAGGAAGAAGGGACTGAAGAAACACGACAGACATTGAATGTCAATCCAACGGTCAAGGTTGGCACAATCGTTTGTTGACTAAGCCGACACCAAGTAGCATACTTTTTTATATATAGGAAGAAAATAAAAACTAAGCTCGTTTGCTTGATAACATTCCCAAAACTGCGACCGTTCAATCTTGCGTTGCAACTAAAACTGCAAGGAAAATGCGTCCGTCTGCCGTCCTCCTCCCAGGGAACGTTCGCCACATAAGTGACTAGCACCCTTGATTTTCAACCGAGAGGCCTTGGGTTCAAGTCCCAGGAACTCTCAATTTTGTCCTCCTTCCTTCCTCGCAAAAAAAAGAAAGAAAATCAAAAACTTGAGAAGGCGTATAGAACAAGCTAGTGTACCAGTAAAGAGACGTTGCCGAGTTTTAGAAAAAAGAGAGACGTGCTCCTGTAGCTGGTTCGAATCCAAAACTAGACTATGAATATATATGGTGCTATGCTACTCTGCAAGTAATGAAACTGACATATCCAACATTCGCTTCTCCTCTTCTCTACTTACTCTGCCTAGCATCAGAAGCTATGTCCGCAGCAACCATGTCCGCTGGCTGCTCGTCCACCTGCTCTTCAGCAGGCAACAACCAGATATGCGCCAAGTCGCCACCCGTACCATCGCCTGTGGGTCTCATCACACCCCCGCCGGCACACGCACCGCAGCCGGTTGCTCATTGCAACCCGCTGCTGTTGGTGTGGTGCCACTGCTACAAATCACGCAGAGTCATCCGTCGCGTCTCAACCACAATCCTCAACCCTGGCTGAGTCTTCTACAAATGCCCGAATCATGGGGTAATAATATGTTTAAGTGTTGTTCTGCTGCTTTCAGTTGCTGATTTTTTTAATACTTTTGTTGATGATCTTCCAATTTGATTCGTGCAGAAAAGGGAAGATTCATGTGGTTTGTATTTCTGGGAAGTTGCTGATGTGGGGGAATGCAACTATGCTGATTATTTGGTTAGCCGGGGAATCCCAATACCAGCAGGTGGGGTGTTGGACAAGTAACTGAAGGAACGACAGAAGAGGAAGATGCAGAGCAAAAAGTTAAAGATGCAGTTCCTCTGATCATGGCCAAGCAACAGCTGCTGAACGGCCTTGACAGCAATGAGGAGATGAAAGAGCTTGTGAAGATAATGGGCAAAATCAATGTGCTCTGTAGGATGATTGTCTCTTTATTTGCAGTGCATGTAGCACTCGTGATGTATTTAGTGGCTATGACATGAGCACTTTGGTGAAACTAGTAATGAATGAAACCTGTGTAGCAGGCTGGGCATAGTGTTGTGAACATCTAATGATTTCTATTAACGGAATTGGGGGGCTATCCCCTTTTGCTCATAAATAAATAGCAGAGGCCCTTTTGGTAATAAATAAATAAATTAGCAGAGGCCCTGTCAGGTCAGCTTTGTTCCCATTCGAAAACGTCGAGCAAATTGCAGTCCAACAACAAACTATGTCATCAAATTCAAGTTTCACAGCCAAATATGAGTACAACTAAACAACAATGTCATCATGTTTTAGTCGTCATACAATCACCAAACAGAAATCAACATACATAACAAGTGATGTTCTCACAGCAAAATACTAAACACCACATTCATCAAGTTTCAGTTGTCATAGCAAACACAATTTCACATAGTAGATAAAAAAACGTCTCCTGACAGGCAAATACGACAAAAGCAATCTAATCATCATCCGCAGCAGCAGCGTCAACATCTTCGCCATGTGCATCAGTCTGAATCATAATTCCCCACAGTGTCATTTTCTTCTTCATCCTCAATGTCCTCGAATGTTGGCTTCTTCTTGATCAACTCTTGTATGTCCACAGCACGACAGACAATCTTTTCGCCAGCGTCATTGACGTGATGGTTCTCAAAGATATTAGGAACATCTGTGGAATCTTGTACATCAGGAGCGGTGTAAGCATCATCTTGTTGTGCAAGTTCATTAAACGAATTCCTCTGCTCAAACCTTTGCAATACTCTCCAGTCATCGCTATGTGCAAATGTGTCTTCCAAGAAAAGTATTTGTGTTGCTTGATTTGCCAAAATAAAAGGCTCGTTGGTCTGGTACGCTGCCTTGACATTGATGGATTTGAAATAATCATCAGCTTTGGGTTTTACGATCCTGGAAAACAGGTTATACCAATGACAGCACAACAGAACCACACACCGGTGATCCTCAAAACTGCAGATATACTGCAACTGAACAATGTCTGTTATGTTAGCATACATTTCAGTTGTCACTCTGCCGTACGTATTCGTGCTCATGATGGCACTGTTTTGTGTCTTCCTGCCTTCGTCGCGTGCAAGGGTGTTGTAGCGCACATCTCCAACAACACAAGATTCATAATGTCTTACCCGAGTATCAGGACCCATTGCTAGTGCGTAAAGGGCATCATCAACTGCCTGCCCATCCTCCCGCATCTTCTTAACCTATGTTTAGAAAATAGACAAGCTGGTCATCTTATGTACTCAATATATTAAAAAAACTGACAGTGCAATTCAAAAGCTTACATGGCTCTTGAACCATTTCACAAATCCTGCCATAACTAGTTTGTCAATGTTTCTTGGATTTTGCGGTAGTAACTCATTTTTGTAGATGCTGCACAACATATTGATCGCGTCAAACATCTAAATATATAAGAATGTGCTGCAAGTTTAGTAGATTACGATGTATAAGCTGCAGTACTTAGCACTTACTTGATATAAGGTAGTATCTCAGGATAGTCATTCAACACATACCAAACCATTTTGTCCAAATCTTTAGGTTTGTCCTCTTGTCGACTCTTCCCTGTAACTCGAACAGAAAATCGAAAACATTGAGCCCGGGATTGTCTTCACCCACCTCTTTGCTAAGCAGATTAGCTGTTTCAATGTATTTTGAGCAGAATGTCAATGCTTCTGTAGAAATGTAGGCCTCTGCAATGGAACCCTCGGGTCTAGATCTGTTCCTAACATAGCCCTTGAAAGTGCCTAGCCGCCTTTCAATAGGGTACATCCAGCCATACTGTACTAGACCTCTAAGTAGTGCCTCATCAGGTAGATGAACAGACAAATGCACCATCACATCAAAGAAGGCTGGAGGATATATCTTCTCAAGGTCGCATAGGATAGTTGGTATCTTGTCTCTAAGACGCTCCAAAGCATCTATCCAGATATTTCTACTGCAGAGTTCCCTGAAGAATTGTCCCAACTCTGCAACTGCTTTGTATAAGTCAGGGCGGCCCAATCCTCTAAGGATAACAGGTAAAACCCTTTGAAGTAGGACGTGGCAGTCATGAGTTTTCAACCCATGTACCTTGTTTCCATCTGCACCGACTCTCCTTTCAAGGTTGGAAGCAAATGCATGTGGGAATCTCACACATGACAGGACGTCGCAAAATTCTTTTCTTTTTACCTTGTCCAAGACGTACACAACTGGTGCCATATCCGTGGTTTACCTTCATTTTGCACCTGCAAATCCTTTCTGATACCCAGGTGTGTCAAATCAATCCTAGATTTTAAGGTATCTTTCTTCTTGCCTTCAATATTAAGAAGTGTGCCGATAATGCTGTCACATATATTTTTCTCGATGTGCATCACATCAAGATTATGCCACAGATCCAAATCTTTCCAATACTCCAAGTCCCACAAAGTGGACCTGCGGGTAAACAATAATCTCTCTTCTGCTCTGCCATGCTTCCTTTTCCCGCTACCATTACCAGGATGGTTTCCTAGTGTAATATGCCTGACCTTCTCTAATTCCACTTGCAAATCATCGGCGGTGAGCCTCTTTGGCGCATCACGATTTTCATGCTTTGCATTGAACACATGTCTTCGGTATTTTGTAGGACGTGGCTTGTCCTTGGCAAGGAAACGGCGGTGTCCAATGTAACAGATCTTGCTAAGTATTGTGTATGACAGCGGATTCCTCTCACAGCGAACACATGCATTGTAACCATGTGTCGTTCGCCCTGACATAGTGCCCAAAGCCGGATTATCATGGATGCACCAAATTATAACATCACGCAGAAAGGAATCAGCTGGTGGGCTGCTATATAGGTCTCGAGTGAGTACACCCCTCCAAAGCTGCTCAAGTTCCTCCACAAGAGGCTCCATGAATAAATCAAAATCCTTTCCAGGGCTTTTTGGACCTGGGATGAGCAAGGCCATCATGTAGTTTGATTCTTTGGTGCAGACATTTGGAGGCATGTTGTAAGGGATGACAAGCACTGGCCACATGCTATATGTGGCGCTCTGGTGGCCAAATGGGTTAAATCCATCTGAAGCTAAGCCAAGTCTAATGTTTCTTGGGTCAGCAGCAAACTTTTTGTGTTTCTGATTGAAGCTTTGCCACTCACTACCATGAGATGGATGGCTCATTACATTCTGATCTCTGTACTCCTGGTTCCTAGAATGCCATAGTACATCCTCTCTTGTTTCAGCATCATGAAACAACCTCTGCAATCTTGGTATAATTGGAAAATGTCTCAGAACATTATTAGAAATCCTCTTCACAGCATCACCATCTTTCCATCTTGATGATTTGCATTTCGGGCATTCACTTAAGTTGGCATAATCCTTCCGGAAAAGAACACAATTATTCTTACAAACATGGATCATATCATATCCAATTCCAACTGCACGAAGGAAATTCTTCATTTTACTGTAGGTGTGTGGCAGCTCAGACGCATCTGGGAAAGATTTGCGGAAAGCAGCCAACATCACATCGAATGATTTGTTGGTCATCCGCTCAGATGTCTTCACCTGAAGAATGGTGACCATAGCTGAGAATACTGACAACTTATTTCCTGGGGTGACAGCCACGTTGCATTGTTGCAACATGCGGGCCCACCATTTTTCTTCTATAGGTGAAAGTTCACGAAATGCACGAGCATTTCATAGCATTGTTTCAGTGTTGGTCAAACTCACTGGCTCCGCCACCACCACCTCCTCCTCCCCTTCCACCTGAGCATCAGGCATATCAAGATGGTGATCTGCTGCTTCCACATAGTCAGTAACATTGTCATTCACAACTTCACCATGATGAACCCACCTAGTATATGTGACCGACATCCCATACAAGTGTAGATGATTTTGCACAGTTGACTGGGGTCTTGTAACTGAGTTCATACAACTACTACACGGGCAGAGCACATCTGATTTCGGACCACCGTACTCAGCTCTGATAAAGTTCATGATGTTTTCAACCCCCTCGACATATGCAGCGGAGAATCTTCGAGCAGAAGTTATCCAAGTCCTGTCCATTTGTTATACATACAAATTAGTTCTTCTACTAGATATTACAGGAAAAACATATATGCTTTTTTATGAAGTCCAGAAAAAAATACTTAGGTCGATGTCTAAAGCTATGGTAAGATATTTGGACGAGCAGACCTAAGTAACGAGATATATGTAAAGCTAATTCAGCAAACAGATTTGAGTGCTAAATTATGGCAGGCTATTTCAGCAGTAAATGAGGCCGAGCACGCAGCCATCGAACTATCGAAGGCCATCACAGCAACAAAGATCGAGTATAAAACGGTGTACAACTATTTCACCTAACAGATTGGCTACTAGACCATGGCAATCTACATCACAATAAATATATGGCAGGATATTTTAACAACTAATCGGGCTTGGCATGCCATCTCAGCTAAGCAGATTGAGTGCGGAACAGGGCAAGGAAGCTTCTTAAGCAGAGCATATTGACCGTAAACTACTTTGGCAAACAGTGAGATTAACAGCGTCTATCAGCTAACATTCAGCGCTACACCGACATGCACGGGGCCTCAGTCTATAATGCGCGTACCGTGGGTGTCGGGGGTGTCGTGCGACATATGCCAAAGGATGGCTTATCATGGACAGGGCTAATAAGATGTCGCCAGTGCCTGGAAACGGGATAAGGCGCAAACATGCCCGCCGGCGGATCTTACCCAGGTTCGGGGCACTCCTAGGAGATAACACCCCTAGTCCTGCTCTGCGGGGTCTCCGCATGATTACTCAAGCAATAATGGTGGCTACAAGCTTGCTCCTTGAGCTGTTTCTCTAGAGGGGGAAGAAGAGCATGGCTAGCCCTAGTTTCCTCTCTCTATATGTGGGTGTGGATGAACTAAAGTCTGAACCCTTTGCATGGGTGCCCTGGGGGGTTTATATAGGCCTACCCCCCAGGGGTACAAAGGTAATCTGGCCGGGTGTAGGACCCGGCTGTCAGTGTCTCTGGTCGTCGGCTTCTCCGCTGGCTGATGGGGCCCATTGCCTGGTGGGCCCCGCCGGCTGTCTCGTACTTGGCCGACAGGCCGCGCCCGCCGCTCGCGGGTCTTGCTGGCTGCTTAGCACTGTAGCTATGCTGATAATGATGCATGCTTTGTCGGGGGAGGCGTGGCTACAGTACCGCCGCCTGGCGGGCATTCACTGTAGCCACTCCCCGTCTCTTCTGGTTAATGGCGCACAAATCCCAAGGAGGGGGAGGGTCGCCTGGTCATCAGCCGGCCTCCCTTGAGCCGACTGGCCAGGGATGGCCGCTCTCTAGCTTCTCATAGATCGGTGGGCCCCGCCGCCTGCGGGCCATACCGACAGCCCGTCGTGGGAGCATGGCTCCCTCTGACAGGGGTGATGTCATGGGCAGCGTGGCAACAGTGCCGCGCCGGACGGGAGATCTCCGTATGGTACGACGCACTATGGCCGCGCTTGGCCCTAGATTTGGGGGTGGCAATGCATGTTGTAGCCACGCCCTGTCTTATCTTATTTATGTGGATGCAGACTTTGAGGACGCCTAGGGCCGCCTGCTAGGAGCCGGCCAATTTGGAGGCCGCCTGCTTGGAGCCGGCCCACCTCATGGCCACCTGCTGGGCTTTGCCGTCTCCTGGCAGCCGACCACTTGGACTAACCGGCCGCGAGGAGGCTGTGCTTGGCTCTTTTGAATCTTGAGGGAGCAGCCGGCCCCGATGTCTTGAAGCGCCATGGGGGTCGATGAGGCTACCCGTGGCCAATTACTCCGAAAGTAGTCAAGCTGATGAGGCTCCATGGCTGAAAAAAGGGACGAGCCTCGGCAGCTTCCTACTCCAAGTGCTTTATTGATCTTGCTCCGTCCGTCTTACGACATACCGACTGCTAGGAGTCAGATACGACCAGGCAGGCCGTCTGGTGGTTTTTGAAATGTCTTGGCGGGAGCTGGGTGGCGCGCCAGCCTGGCGCCAGTCTTGTCGCCTGTCAGCTGCCCGCCACGTGTCGCCAGCCGGCCAGGACGCCTGCCAGCCCACACGCGTGATGGGACATCGCCGCAAGCCGGGGCCCACCACTACCGGGCCTCTGCACGCGCGCGGATCCACTGCGGCCGAGGCAAACGGTTGGGATTCCGTGGCGTGATTACTCCACGCCGTTGCCGCGGGGTTAATGCGGGGTCGTGGGGTCGTGGCACAGTTAATCCCACGATCCCCACGCCCCGTCCCCTCGGCTTCGCAGCCCAGGCTATAAGTAGGGGGAGGAGGGGGGCGGCATTAGCACGCGCGCCCTCCTCTCCCTTTGCCTTGCTCTTCCTCTTCTCTCTTTCTACCGCGCCGCACTCCCGCAACTTGCTAAAGTGCTGCCGCGGCCCATCGTCTCCAAGCCCAGTCTCTTCGCCGCACCGCTGCTTTGTCGAGCCTGAGCTTCCATGGCGCGAGCGCGAGCGGGCGACTGGGATGGCTCAAATGTCATTGAAGAAGGTATCTCCTATCTCCACAACACGTGGCGGCTGGCCGGCGAGGGCTATGTCCAGACGCGCGTCCCGCCGACGAAGGAGATCTCGTCGGCGCCGGAGGAAGGTGAGCGCGTCATCCTCCGCTCGCATTTCCTCCGGGGCTTCGGCCCGCCGGCGAGTGGCTTCCTCCGCTCCTTTCTCCAGTTTTACCACCTCCAGCCGCACCACCTTACACCGAACACGGTGGTGCTGCTGTTGGCCTTCGTCACGCTGTGCGAGGGCTACCTCGGTGTTCTCCCGACACTCGAGCTGTGGGGAGAGTTCTTCTACACCAAACTCGGCGTCTCCGCCAAGGATGAGGCGGCTCAGTGCGGCGCCTTCGTCGCGGTGCGGCGCCCGGGAGCCGTGAACCGCTTCCCGTCCATTAGCTTGACGCAGTCGGTCAAGCTATGGCAAAAGTCATATTTCTACGTCATGAACGGCAACCCGGCGCTGGACTTCATCAACCTGCCGGCTTACGAAGCCAGCCCACCGACCGAGCCGCGCACCAACTGGACCTTCAAGCCGAAGCATCTGTCAGCCGCCACCACCGCCGCCGTCGCCATGCTTAAGGTGATGACGGACTCGGAGGGCCTCAAGGCCTCTGACTTGTTGACCGCCTTCGTGGTGCGCTGGGTTCTCCCTCTTCAGGGCCGACCTCATTTGATGAGTCAGATGAGTGGGCACCGAGACCCGTGCCGGCTGTCCACCCGGGAGATGCGGGCCACGGAGGTGGCCCCCATGGAGAATGAGATTGCGACTGCAAGCTCTCGGATTACGACTGCAATCTCATTCTCCATGAGAGTGGTAGTTCAGCAAGCGGCCGTACTCCCGCGCGCATCCGCCTCCTGTCGTAAGCTCCCGAATCTCCTTTCTTTAACTTGGTATTTTCTTCTTCTACCGAGTTCTGCTTTGCTGGCTGACCAGTCGGACGTGTCGCCGCTCCTCACGACCCAGCCGACAGCCGACGCCTTGGCGCAAGGCCAGGAGTACCTGCCGGACCGAGCGGTGAGCGACGCGGACGACCCCGACTTGGGGGCGGCCGCCTTGGAGGAAGACGACGCCACAGGCGGTGGCGCTGGGGCAGGCGGCTCGAGTGGAGGAGGCGGCGTCGAGACGTGGCCGGATGACGATGAGGACGAGGCCGAGCCGCGCCGCCCGCCGGTCGCCAACAAGCCGGGGGCGAGCTCCTCAGCGGCGCCGCCCACACCAGGCGGCGCATCGAAGCGTCGAGCCGGCACGCAGCTGCAAGGCGGCCGGCCGAAGAAGCCCAAGGGCTCGGCCACGGCGACTAGGCGGGAGGAAGCTGCCGTGAAGGCAACCCGGTTTCAGAGGGCCCCGAAGCAGCCGCCGACGGTGTCCGCGTAAGATTATATCTTCCTTTGTCTTTTTCGCGAACTTCTTCTGAATTCTTCTTGTCTTGTGTGAACAGAGCCCCACTCTCCCTTGAGCAATCGGCCTCCGCCTCCATCGTCGGGGGGATGGAGGGCTCCACCAACACCCGCCGCATAGACCGCTCGCCGACCTCCGAGAGGCGACGGAGAAGAACGTGCGGGAGGTGCGCGAGGAGAAGGAGAGGGCAGAGCAGGCGAAGGTGGACTCGGCAGCCAAGGCGGCGCAGGAGGAGGCAGACGCGGCGGCCAAGGCTCAGGCCGATGCCGCAGCCAAGGCCCAGGAGGAGGAGGCGACCAAGGCCCAGGCGAACGCGGCCGCCAAGGCACAACTAGGGGCAGCCGCGACCGGCCAGGCTCCACAACTGGTCGTCCCGCTGTGCTCCATGCCGCCGGTGCCAGAGATCCTGGCGCCGACTGGAGCAGCCGACAACGACCAGCCGGTCATGGAGAGGGAGGGGGCGACGCCGTCATCCCAAGGCCGGAGTGCCCCAGCAGACGCCGGCTGCCGAGACCCAGGGCAGTCAGCCAAATGCGCCGCCGGAGCCTCCAGTCAGTGGCGAGCTGGTGGTGGGAGCGACTCCCGTGGCCCGCACTCCGGCGCGTCGGCGCTCGGCGAAGGCGAGTTCGGCGCCGCGGCCTCAGGAGATCGGAGCCTCAAGCTCGTCGGCCCCGGAGGTGGAGGCCACAAGTGCCGTCTCGCGGGAGTGGACGTCTGGGGGCGGGACGACTGTCCTTAACAAGGCTGCACAGGAAGTCCGGTCCCGGCTTCAAGCTCAAGGTGACGCCCTCCAGAACTACACACGGACGTTCCTGGCGGCGCGTTTCAATCTTTGCAATCTTCCGTGGGGGTGCGCCAGCGCACCCACTGGGTGTAGCCCCCGAGTTCCGGGCCGGTTGCTGAGCAGGCGGCTCGGAACTTAAAGGTAAGCTGCAAGTGCTGACATTTTCTTTTCTTCTGTTGATTGTGTTTTAGGATTACCACAACATTCATGCGGCCGCCTTCAACTCCCAAGTCCAGGAGCTGGCCAAGCGGACCGCCGAGCTGAGCGACAGCCGGAGTAAGTATTCCATTCTTCATTCTCGCGGGGGGCGCCAGCGCACTCGCGGGGTGTAGCCCCCGAGATTCGGGCCGACTGCTGAGTAGTCGGGTCGGATCTTCCGGTAACTACTTCTTTCCTTATTAATTTGCTGATTTCCTGCTTCTTCTTGTCTTCTACAGGAGCCAGCGCTACCTTCCGGCAGGAACTGGGCGAAGCTCAAACCACGCTGCACACCAAGGAGGAGGAGCGCAGCAGGGTGGAACAAGAGTGCGACCGCCTGGCCAAGTGGCTGGCTGACCAGGCGGACAAGCACCAGGCGGAGCTGCAGAAGCTCAAGGAGGCGGAGGAGGCTCTCCAGGCCGAGTTCGAGAATCAACGCTCGAACTGGGCTGATAAAGAGAAGGCCCTGGAGGCCGGCTATGGCGAGATCGAGGATATGCTCGATGGTGAGTTCTTCTTCTTCTTCTTCCTGTCGGGCTGTCATACAATCCCGCTTACGACTTCTCATTTCCTTTTCCCTTCTTATGCAGAGTATTTTCCTGGCTACTCCTTTGCCGCCAGTCAAGCCGTCGAGGCTCACCGTGATGAGCGGAGGCTAGCTGGTGCGACGATCGCGCCCAATACCCCTCGGACCCTTGCCGAAGAGATGCTTGCCATCCAGGCTCGTCTCCAGCCGGCGCATCGGGCTCTCCGCCGTCTTCAGCGCGCCGAAGCCCAGGTAGTCTCCGCCCTCTGGCCGGGTATTCCTCTTCTGCGCACCGTCAGTCGGACCTCCGACTGGTTGGAGGTGGCCATCGGCCGCATCGAGGCATGGAAGGGCTCCTCTGCTCGGGCGGGCGCACGTCGAGCCTTGGAGTTTGTCAAAGGGTGGTACCCTGGGCTGAACCTAGACCAGTTGGCCACTCTATGTGCAGAAGCCAGCGAGGAGTTGGAAGCGGTGGCGCCCCAGCTCTATCATCGTGCCATGGCGATCGCCGAGTACACGGACACCAGCGTCTTCCTCCCTGAGCTAGACGAGGCGGGCATCGAGGTGCCGCCCAACTGGTTCGGGCTGAACCTAGAAGGCGGCGAGGACTCGGTGGAGGAGATCGACTCCAGCAATGAAGGCGAGGAGGAGGAGGAGAAGGACGAGGACGGCGAAGACGATGCGCCGGATGGTGGAGACGACGGCCAGCCTCAGCCTGATCAAGTCTCGACAACCGGACGGAGCGTCGGCGAGCCGACTGCTGCCGATGCTGACCAGGCCGAGACCCACCAGGCGGCCGCTCCACCACCCGGAGCCTCTAGCTCCGCCGACCCCTCCGATCCGGCTGCTGCTCCTCTAGCCTAGGCGGCCAAGTTATCTTTCCTTTTCCTGTTTTGTAACCTCTTGAACAAAAGTTGTTAAGTTCGCGCAGTTCCACCCGCTGGGGGTGTATTCAAACTCCATTGAATGCTGGCTAAGGGCCTTTTGCTGTAAAAATTTTCTCTTGCCGATTTTCGACTTGTCTTGCTTTTTTACTCCTTTGGCTTTTTTCCTTTGCCGCCTTCCCTTGGCTGCCATCTTGCCAGCCGGACAGCCACTCTGCGGTCTGAGGCTGGCTCAAGTACTTGGCTGTTTTGGGAAGGCAAGTACTTTAGCCGTTTGGTAGAGTGTAGCAAATTAAGTTAGAAACCGGCCGGTCGGGTGCTCAGCAGCCGGTCGGCGAGGTGAAGAGCCGACTTGGCCTATGCCAATGCTTTAATCCTTAGCCATTTTTTGTGTGGGCACCGTTTCCTGCCTTCATCTCTTGCCGGCCGGACAGTCGCTCTGCGAGCTGTGGCTTGTGGCAAAAGAGGTCTTAGGTGCCGGCACACTACTTGTCCGACCGCAGGTAGCATTGACATAGTACAAGGAGGCAAGCCCCTGGGCCGACTGGTCGAACCCGGTGCCAGGTAAAATAATGAAATAACACATTCATAGGCATATAACTTATCATATAGATAAAAAGGGTAGCCCTGAGTGCTCCTCGAGGGCCCCGATGTATTAGTGCTTAATACGAAAGGTAGCGTGGTACATACTAAATCAACTGTAAAATCTTCGGAGGAGATTTGCGTTCCACGGGCGCTCCGATTCCTTGCCCGAATCATCTCTCTTGCGTGCTCTAGGCTTCTGCGCATCGATGAGGTAGTAGGAGTCGTTGCCCGATGCTTTGCTGATGATGAAGGGGCCTTCCCAAGGGGCCGAGAGCTTTTGCTGACCGGATGTTCGCTGGATCAGTCGGAGCACAAGGTCGCCCTCTTGGAAGGATCTTGGCTTGACCTTCCGACTGTGGTAGCGGCGTATACTCTGCTGGTAGATAGCGGACCGGCTGAGTGCCAACAGCCGGCCCTCTTCCAATAGATCGACACCGTCTTCCCGTGCTTCCTTTGGCTCCGCTTCCGTGTACATGGTGACACGAGGTGAGTCAAACTCAATGTCAGTTGGGATGACGGCCTCGGCACCGTACACGAGAAAGAATGGAGTGAAGCCATTTGATTTGTTCGGAGTGGTGCGGAGGCTCCAAAGGACGACCGGCAACTCGTCGATCCAGCAGCCGGCCGACTGCTCCAGAGGCTCGACCAGTCGGGGTTGATGCCGGAGAGGATGAGGTGGTTTGCTCTCTCGACTTGGCCGTTTGACTGCGGGTGGGCAACGGACGCTAAGTCCAGTTGGATGCCCTGCGTTGCGCAGAAACGGGCCAAGGCGCCTTTGGCAAATTTTGTGCCATTGTCGGTGATGATGTTGTGTGGTATGCCGTACCGGGTGCTGATATCTGCAATGAAGGTCACAGCAGTCGGACCATTCAACTTCTTGATCGGCTTCGCTTCAATCCACTTCGTGAATTTGTCCACAGCGACTAGCAGATAAGTCATGCCGCCGCGTGTTGTCTTGAATGGTCCCACCAAGTCCAACCCCCAGACGGCAAAGGGCCAAGCCAGGGGGATGGTCTTGAGTGCAGAAGCCGGTAGATGTTGCTGGGAGCTGAACTTTTGACACCCTTTGCAATGCTTGACCAGATCCTTGGCGTCCTCCAAAGCAGTCGGCCAGAAGAAACCATGGCGAAAGGCTTTGGCGACAAGGGATCTGGAGGCCGCGTGGTGGCCGCACTCGCCTTGGTGGATATCTTTGAGGATTGCTTGGCCCTTCTCTGGTTCTACGCAGCGCTGGAAGACTCCAGTCACACTGCGTCTAACGAGCTCTCGATTTACTATCGTGTAGGCTCCTGCTCGGCGCTGCACTTGCCGGGCCGAGATCTCATCGGCCGGCAGCTCTCTATTCACCAGCAACTTGAGGATAGGCTCTGCCCATGATGGTGCTTGAATTTCTTCTATTGCCACTACGGCCACTTGTACTAGGGCGGCAGGGCAGGGAGGTGGCGCGTTGGAGTTAGCTGCCGCTTGCTGTAGCGTCGAAGTCTCCGGGCCGACTGCTGCATCCCCGGGCCGGGCTGTGAAGTCCCTGGGCCGGGTGCGACTGCTTTAGTCCCCAAGCCACTTGGTGAAGTCCCCAGGCCGACTGCTGCAGCCCCCGGGCTGGGTAGTGAACTCCCCGGGCCCGGTGCGACTGCTGCAGTCCCCGTGCCGCCAGCCAAAGTCCCCGTGTCGGCTGCCGCAACCCCCGAGTCGGATCCGACTGCTTCGGGATGAGCTGACACGAAGATGGACTCAGATTCTGGAGAAGGCTTCATCGACGACTTGCGGAGGCACTGAAGGGAAACGCCGGCTGGTATTGCTTGACGGGTGGAGCCAATCTGTGCCAAGGCGTCTGCCTGCTCGTTGTCGTTTCGTGGCACGTGAAGGAACTCACACCCTTCAAAGTATCCGCTGGGTTGCTGGACGAGGAAGCGGTAGCTCACCATGTTTGCATCCTTGGCGTCCCAGTCGCTAGACGAGTGCTGGGCCACCAAGTATGCGTCGCCGTAGCACAGAATCTGGCGGATGCCGAGCTCTTTGGCCAGCCAGAGTCCGTGTATGAGCGCCTCATATTTGGCCACATTGTTAGAGGCGGCAAAGTGGATTTGCAATGTGTATATGAGCTTGTCGCCTTTGGGAGAGGTGAGGACAATGCCGGCTCCCAAGCCGGTGCGCATCTTTGAGCCATCGAAGTGCATCCGCTAATGAGTGGAGTCCGGAGCTGGCGGCAGGTACTGGGTCTCAGCCCAGTCGACGAGGAAGTCGGCCAGTGCTTGAGACTTGATGGCGGTGCGTGGCTAGTAGAAGATGGTGTAGGGAGCCAACTCGATGGCCCATTTGGCCACCAGGCCAGATGCATCTCTGCTGCCAATGATCTCAACAATCGGGGAAGTGCAGACAACCATGATTGGGTGCTCTTGGAAATATGGCTTCAGCTTTTTGGCGGCAAAATGCACTCCATAGCACATCTTCTGGTAGTGAGGGTAGTTCTGCTTCGAGGTTGACAATACCTCGCTCAAATAGTACACAGGCCTCTGGGCCGGCTATGCCTTGCCATCCTCTGGGCGCTCCAGTACTATGACAGTGCTGACCACCTGGCTGGTGGCGGCGATGTAGAGGTACATGGGCTCTTTAGCAGTCGGATCCGCCAGGACAGGCGGCGTGGTCAACATCTTCTTCAACTGGAGAAAAGCTTCATCCGCCTTGTCATTCCACTCAAAATGAGTGGCCTTCTCATGAGCTGGTACAGGAGAAGAGCCTTCTCGCCCAGCCGACTAATGAAGCGGCTGATGGATGCCAAACAGCCGGTGAACTTCTGGACGTCTCTCAGTCGGGTAGGCTTCTCCATTCTCTCGATGGCCTTGATCTTCACAGGGTTTCACTCGATGTCGCGCACTGAGACCAGGAAGCCAAGGAGCTGGCCGGCTGGTACTCCGAACACGCACTTCTCCGGGTTGAGCTTGATCTGAAACCCACGCAAATTCTCAAAGGTTTCTTTGAGATCTTCCAAGAGGGTACCGCGCTTCTCCGTCTTCACCACAATATTGTCTACGTAGACGTGGGCATTTCTGCCGAGTTGCTTGAGGAGACACTTCTGCATGCAACGCTGGAACGTGGCACCGGCATTTCTCAAGCCGAATGTCATGGTCAGGTAGCAGAAGGCTCCAAATGGTGTGATGAAGGCGGTCTTCAGGCGGTCTTCCGGGTTCAACTTGATCTGGTGGTAACCTGAGTAGGCATCCAAGAAACTCAACAGCTCGCATCCGGCTGTGAAGTCTATCACTTGGTCAATCTGTGGCAAGGCAAACGGATCCTTGGGGCCGGCTTTGTTGAGACTGGTGTAGTCAATGCACATGCGCCACTTCTTGTTCTTCTTCAACACGAGGACCGGGTTGGCGAGCCATTCTGGAAAAAATACTTCCATAATAAAGCCGGCTGCCAGGAGCCGGGCTATCTCTTCACCAACAATTCTTCTCTTCTCCTCCGACAGTCGGCAGAGGGGCTGTTTGACTGGTTTGGCGTCTGCTCTAACATGTAGCTTGTGCTCGGGGAAATCCGTCTGAACACCTGGCATGTCTTTGGGAGACCATGCGAAGATGTCCCGATTCTCATGGAGGAAACCAACAAGCTCGCTCTCCTATTTGCTATCAAGGTTGGCACCTATGACAGCGTGCCTCTCCGGGTGCTCAGGGTCCAAGGGAATCTTCTTTGTTTCTTTGGCCGGCTTGAAGGAGCCCTCAGTCTCCGACTCTTTGGGCTTTGGTGACAGGTCCGGCTGCTTGCCGGCCATGGCCATGTAACGCCCACGATGCGGCTATATCTCCCACGTGTCGAGGCACGACTTAGAGGCATAACTGCATAGTGGTTTTGTCGCAAGAAGGGTCATCTTCACACAATCCCATGTAATGAACAAGAATGGGATAAAGAGTTGGCTTGCAATCGCCACTTCACACAATACATAAATATAATCCATACATCATCCAAAATACAAACATATAGACCGGCTACGGTCAAGATCCAGATGAAAATAAGACAACCCCAAATGCTAGATCCCCGATCGTCCCAACTGGGCTCCACTACTGATCATCAGGAAAAGACACATAGTAACGACCACGTACCTTGTCGAACTCCCACTTGAGATCGACCCCATCATCTGCACTGGCATCGTCGGCACCTGCAACTGTTTTGGTAGAATCTGTGAGTCACGAGGACTCAGCAATCTCACACCCGCGAGATCAAGACTATTTAAGCTTATAGGAAAGGATGGTGTAATGAGGTGGAGCTGCAGCGGCAATAAGCATATATGGTGGCTAACATACGCAAGAGAGAGCGAGAAGAGAAGCAACGGAGCGGTCGTCATCTAGCAATAACCAAGAAGTGATCCTGAACTCCTACTTACGTCATACATAACACAGACCGTGTTCACTTCCCGGACTCCGCCGAGAAGAGACCATCATGGCTACACACGCAGTTGATGTATTTTAAATGGGTCAAGTGACAAGTTCTCTACAACCGGACATTAACAAATTCCCATCTGCCTCATAACCGCGGGCACGACTTTCGAAAGATAATACCCTGTAGGGGTGTCCCAACTTAGCCCATCATAAGCTCTCACGGTCAACGAAGGATAAACCTTCTCCCGGAAAGACCCGATCAGTCTCGGAATCCCAGTTTACAAGACATTTCGACAATGGTAAAACAAGACCAGCAAAGCCCCCGAATGTGCTGACAAATCCCGATAGGAGCTGCACATATCTCGTTCTCAGGGCACAACGGATGAGCCAGACGTCGGGTTGGCATAGACCCTGGTTGCCCAGGGGGCGCCGGACATCGCTCGGTTTGGGCCAGCACTCGAAGGAGCACTGGTCCGGGGGTGTAAAATAAAGATGACCCTCGGGCTCGCGAAAACCCGGGGGAAAAGGCTTAGGCGGCAAATGGTAAAACCAAAGTTGGGCCTTGCTGGAGGACTTTATTCATGGCGAACTGTCAAGGGGGTCCCATAAATCACCCGACCGCGTAAGGAACGCAAACTCAAGGAACATAATCCCGGTATATCAGAAACTAGGGCGGCAAGAGTGGAACAAAACACCAGGCATAAGGCCGAGCCTTCCACCCTTTACCAAATATATATAGATGCATTAATTAAATAAAAGATATTGTGATATCCCAACATATCCATGTTCCAACATGGGACAAACTTCAACTTCACCTGCAACTAGCAACGCTATAAGAAGGGCTGAGCAAAAGCGGTAACTTAGCCAAACAACGGTTTGCTAGGAAAGGATGGTTAGAGGCTGACATGGCAAAATGGGAGACATGATATAGCAAGTGATAGGTAGCGCAGCATGGCAATAGAGCGAACAACTAGCAAAGCAAAGATAGAAGTGATTTCGAGGGGTGGTCATCTTGCCTGCAAGGTTCTCAGAGTTGTCGAAAGCTTGATCCTCGTGAGCGTACTCAACAGGTTCCTCGTTCACGAACTCGTCTCCCGGCTCTACCCAAGACAAGAACACAAACAAACGGAACCACAATCAACCACGAGAAATGCACAAGCAACATGATGCAAAACATGTATGATATGCAAGATATGATATGCGATGCATATGCGCGCTCCGGGAGGAAAAAGATGAACATGGCAGTAACTTGGCAAACCAAGCATGCCACTGGAAAGATGAGATGATTTCGGTCGAAATCGATATAAAGATCACCGGAAACAGATGCACGGTTTGCAAATGGCAAGCAAAACAAGAATGACACGAATCTGCGATTAACAGCATGATAGCACTTAAAATGCAACAAGCAACAATGCTACAACACTCCAATATAGCAACAAAGCATATGACAGTAATATACAGGAGATGCTTGACAAAAGATGAACACTGAGCTACGGCTATTTCACAACATATCAAGCTCAAACAAGCATGGCAAAAGTGCAAAAGATAACAGGTTCACAGACTTGACATAGCTAAACAAGGCATGGCAGTGTTCTACTAAATGCATATGACAAAAGTCCCTTACTGACCATAAGCCAAAAAGGTCTAGAAGATATGATGACAAGCATGTAAACATAGCAAGTTTCGTTATCAGGTTTCAGAGCATGGCAGAAATAATAATATGTAGGCATGTTTGTAAGCTTGATGCACTCACTACAGAGCAATGCATGACAAAACAAGCATACCTACAGCAAGATGGCATGTTTATGAAGCTATCCATGGCAAGAACAAGAGCATAGCATGTATGGATCAACTACAATAAGCTTGGCAACATTGCATATCATGTTAAGAATCTGCCAGAAATATTTTATAGCAAAAGTAGAGCAAGATTGAGTCATGCGATGGCACTCCATAATTGCAAACAAGGGCAGGAATGGATCAAATACAACTATAGCTACAAAACATCCTTACTGAACATCTCCAAAATATGCATGGATCTCTCTGTAGCATCAAGTTTACATGGCAACAAAATAACAGCAGACAAAGACTTGGAGAAATCACCAAGTCCCTGAAATCAGAAACATTACGGGGCCTAGTTTGCATGCTTGTGCTAGTCACCACAAAGATCACAAAAATACATGGCATACACCCTTGGAAAGATGGCATGGCATACTTCAAAACACATGTAGAGCTTATGCCCATCAAATGCACAGATTTAAAGATACAAAAATGACAAATCTCCAAGTTCTGATAAGAACCAGAGGATAACAGAAACTAGCGCTCTTCCAGAAGAGATTTGGGAATCAAGATGACCTCTAATGAACATGGTTCAATTGAACAAAATGTAGAGCATCACGAGACGATCAATTTGACATATTACACGCGCGAATCGGAGCTACATACAAGAAGTTACGCAATGATGAACAGGGCAATATGCTGTAACAGGAAAAAACTTGGAGAAAAAGAGGGGGCTCGGGGTCAACCTCCGTTGACCAGATCTGGATCGAGGGAACAGGAGCTCGGGCTCGGTTCGGGTGCTCGCCGGCGATGGCCGGAGTAGGAGGGAGAGGAGGCGGCCGAAGGGCGACGGAGGGAGGCTGGAGGAGGAGCTGGAGGGAGGAGGAGGCGGCGGCCTTGGGCTCCCGGGAGGCGGCGGCGAGCGGTGGCGGCGCGG